>NW_021820653.1:229168-296668 GCF_901001135.1 Rhinatrema bivittatum
GCAGTCAGGAGAAGAAAGGAGAAGAAAAGGTAGAAGGTCGACTTGAGGGAGGGAAAAAAAAATGCCTACGGCACCTGGTATTCCCAGGTGGTCACCCATCCAAGTACTAACCAGGCCCAACCCTGGTTGGCTTCCGAGATCAGACGAGATCGGGCATATTCAGGGCAGTGTGGCCGTAGGCATGAGGATGTCTCCTCTAAGTCCTCATGGCCTTTATCTAGCGTGCTTCCATGCATGCACCCCTTGCGGGCGGTGAAGAAAGTTAGGACAATAAGAGTAAGCATAGTTGCGGTGCAGTCAGGAGAAGAAAGGAGAAGAAAAGGTAGAAGGTCGACTTGAGGGAGGGAAAAAAAAAATGCCTACGGCACCTGGTATTCCCAGGTGGTCACCCATCCAAGTACTAACCAGGCCCAACCCTGGTTGGCTTCCGAGATCAGACGAGATCGGGCATATTCAGGGCAGTGTGGCCGTAGGCATGAGGATGTCTCCTCTAAGTCCTCATGGCCTTTATCTAGCGTGCTTCCATGCATGCACCCCTTGCGGGCGGTGAAGAAAGTTAGGACAATAAGAGTAAGCATAGTTGCGGTGCAGTCAGGAGAAGAAAGGAGAAGAAAAGGTAGAAGGTCGACTTGAGGGAGGGAAAAAAAAAATGCCTACGGCACCTGGTATTCCCAGGTGGTCACCCATCCAAGTACTAACCAGGCCCAACCCTGGTTGGCTTCCGAGATCAGACGAGATCGGGCATATTCAGGGCAGTGTGGCCGTAGGCATGAGGATGTCTCCTCTAAGTCCTCATGGCCTTTATCTAGCGTGCTTCCATGCATGCACCCCTTGCGGGCGGTGAAGAAAGTTAGGACAATAAGAGTAAGCATAGTTGCGGTGCAGTCAGGAGAAGAAAAGGTAGAAGGTCGACTTGAGGGAGGGAAAAAAAAAATGCCTACGGCACCTGGTATTCCCAGGTGGTCACCCATCCAAGTACTAACCAGGCCCAACCCTGGTTGGCTTCCGAGATCAGACGAGATCGGGCATATTCAGGGCAGTGTGGCCGTAGGCATGAGGATGTCTCCTCTAAGTCCTCATGGCCTTTATCTAGCGTGCTTCCATGCATGCACCCCTTGCGGGCGGTGAAGAAAGTTAGGACAATAAGAGTAAGCATAGTTGCGGTGCAGTCAGGAGAAGAAAGGAGAAGAAAAGGTAGAAGGTCGACTTGAGGGAGGGAAAAAAAAAATGCCTACGGCACCTGGTATTCCCAGGTGGTCACCCATCCAAGTACTAACCAGGCCCAACCCTGGTTGGCTTCCGAGATCAGACGAGATCGGGCATATTCAGGGCAGTGTGGCCGTAGGCATGAGGATGTCTCCTCTAAGTCCTCATGGCCTTTATCTAGCGTGCTTCCATGCATGCACCCCTTGCGGGCGGTGAAGAAAGTTAGGACAATAAGAGTAAGCATAGTTGCGGTGCAGTCAGGAGAAGAAAGGAGAAGAAAAGGTAGAAGGTCGACTTGAGGGAGGGAAAAAAAAAATGCCTACGGCACCTGGTATTCCCAGGTGGTCACCCATCCAAGTACTAACCAGGCCCAACCCTGGTTGGCTTCCGAGATCAGACGAGATCGGGCATATTCAGGGCAGTGTGGCCGTAGGCATGAGGATGTCTCCTCTAAGTCCTCATGGCCTTTATCTAGCGTGCTTCCATGCATGCACCCCTTGCGGGCGGTGAAGAAAGTTAGGACAATAAGAGTAAGCATAGTTGCGGTGCAGTCAGGAGAAGAAAGGAGAAGAAAAGGTAGAAGGTCGACTTGAGGGAGGGAAAAAAAAAATGCCTACGGCACCTGGTATTCCCAGGTGGTCACCCATCCAAGTACTAACCAGGCCCAACCCTGGTTGGCTTCCGAGATCAGACGAGATCGGGCATATTCAGGGCAGTGTGGCCGTAGGCATGAGGATGTCTCCTCTAAGTCCTCATGGCCTTTATCTAGCGTGCTTCCATGCATGCACCCCTTGCGGGCGGTGAAGAAAGTTAGGACAATAAGAGTAAGCATAGTTGCGGTGCAGTCAGGAGAAGAAAGGAGAAGAAAAGGTAGAAGGTCGACTTGAGGGAGGGAAAAAAAAAATGCCTACGGCACCTGGTATTCCCAGGTGGTCACCCATCCAAGTACTAACCAGGCCCAACCCTGGTTGGCTTCCGAGATCAGACGAGATCGGGCATATTCAGGGCAGTGTGGCCGTAGGCATGAGGATGTCTCCTCTAAGTCCTCATGGCCTTTATCTAGCGTGCTTCCATGCATGCACCCCTTGCGGGCGGTGAAGAAAGTTAGGACAATAAGAGTAAGCATAGTTGCGGTGCAGTCAGGAGAAGAAAGGAGAAGAAAAGGTAGAAGGTCGACTTGAGGGAGGGAAAAAAAAAATGCCTACGGCACCTGGTATTCCCAGGTGGTCACCCATCCAAGTACTAACCAGGCCCAACCCTGGTTGGCTTCCGAGATCAGACGAGATCGGGCATATTCAGGGCAGTGTGGCCGTAGGCATGAGGATGTCTCCTCTAAGTCCTCATGGCCTTTATCTAGCGTGCTTCCATGCATGCACCCCTTGCGGGCGGTGAAGAAAGTTAGGACAATAAGAGTAAGCATAGTTGCGGTGCAGTCAGGAGAAGAAAGGAGAAGAAAAGGTAGAAGGTCGACTTGAGGGAGGGAAAAAAAAAATGCCTACGGCACCTGGTATTCCCAGGTGGTCACCCATCCAAGTACTAACCAGGCCCAACCCTGGTTGGCTTCCGAGATCAGACGAGATCGGGCATATTCAGGGCAGTGTGGCCGTAGGCATGAGGATGTCTCCTCTAAGTCCTCATGGCCTTTATCTAGCGTGCTTCCATGCATGCACCCCTTGCGGGCGGTGAAGAAAGTTAGGACAATAAGAGTAAGCATAGTTGCGGTGCAGTCAGGAGAAGAAAGGAGAAGAAAAGGTAGAAGGTCGACTTGAGGGAGGGAAAAAAAAAATGCCTACGGCACCTGGTATTCCCAGGTGGTCACCCATCCAAGTACTAACCAGGCCCAACCCTGGTTGGCTTCCGAGATCAGACGAGATCGGGCATATTCAGGGCAGTGTGGCCGTAGGCATGAGGATGTCTCCTCTAAGTCCTCATGGCCTTTATCTAGCGTGCTTCCATGCATGCACCCCTTGCGGGCGGTGAAGAAAGTTAGGACAATAAGAGTAAGCATAGTTGCGGTGCAGTCAGGAGAAGAAAGGAGAAGAAAAGGTAGAAGGTCGACTTGAGGGAGGGAAAAAAAAAATGCCTACGGCACCTGGTATTCCCAGGTGGTCACCCATCCAAGTACTAACCAGGCCCAACCCTGGTTGGCTTCCGAGATCAGACGAGATCGGGCATATTCAGGGCAGTGTGGCCGTAGGCATGAGGATGTCTCCTCTAAGTCCTCATGGCCTTTATCTAGCGTGCTTCCATGCATGCACCCCTTGCGGGCGGTGAAGAAAGTTAGGACAATAAGAGTAAGCATAGTTGCGGTGCAGTCAGGAGAAGAAAGGAGAAGAAAAGGTAGAAGGTCGACTTGAGGGAGGGAAAAAAAAAATGCCTACGGCACCTGGTATTCCCAGGTGGTCACCCATCCAAGTACTAACCAGGCCCAACCCTGGTTGGCTTCCGAGATCAGACGAGATCGGGCATATTCAGGGCAGTGTGGCCGTAGGCATGAGGATGTCTCCTCTAAGTCCTCATGGCCTTTATCTAGCGTGCTTCCATGCATGCACCCCTTGCGGGCGGTGAAGAAAGTTAGGACAATAAGAGTAAGCATAGTTGCGGTGCAGTCAGGAGAAGAAAGGAGAAGAAAAGGTAGAAGGTCGACTTGAGGGAGGGAAAAAAAAAATGCCTACGGCACCTGGTATTCCCAGGTGGTCACCCATCCAAGTACTAACCAGGCCCAACCCTGGTTGGCTTCCGAGATCAGACGAGATCGGGCATATTCAGGGCAGTGTGGCCGTAGGCATGAGGATGTCTCCTCTAAGTCCTCATGGCCTTTATCTAGCGTGCTTCCATGCATGCACCCCTTGCGGGCGGTGAAGAAAGTTAGGACAATAAGAGTAAGCATAGTTGCGGTGCAGTCAGGAGAAGAAAGGAGAAGAAAAGGTAGAAGGTCGACTTGAGGGAGGGAAAAAAAAAATGCCTACAGCACCTGGTATTCCCAGGTGGTCACCCATCCAAGTACTAACCAGGCCCAACCCTGGTTGGCTTCCGAGATCAGACGAGATCGGGCATATTCAGGGCAGTGTGGCCGTAGGCATGAGGATGTCTCCTCTAAGTCCTCATGGCCTTTATCTAGCGTGCTTCCATGCATGCACCCCTTGCGGGCGGTGAAGAAAGTTAGGACAATAAGAGTAAGCATAGTTGCGGTGCAGTCAGGAGAAGAAAGGAGAAGAAAAGGTAGAAGGTCGACTTGAGGGAGGGAAAAAAAAAATGCCTACGGCACCTGGTATTCCCAGGTGGTCACCCATCCAAGTACTAACCAGGCCCAACCCTGGTTGGCTTCCGAGATCAGACGAGATCGGGCATATACAGGGCAGTGTGGCCGTAGGCATGAGGATGTCTCCTCTAAGTCCTCATGGCCTTTATCTAGCGTGCTTCCATGCATGCACCCCTTGCGGGCGGTGAAGAAAGTTAGGACAATAAGAGTAAGCATAGTTGCGGTGCAGTCAGGAGAAGAAGGAGAAGAAAGGTAGAAGGTCGACTTGAGGGAGGGAAAAAAAAATGCCTACGGCACCTGGTATTCCCAGGTGGTCACCCATCCAAGTACTAACCAGGCCCAACCCTGGTTGGCTTCCGAGATCAGACGAGATCGGGCATATTCAGGGCAGTGTGGCCGTAGGCATGAGGATGTCTCCTCTAAGTCCTCATGGCCTTTATCTAGCGTGCTTCCATGCATGCACCCCTTGCGGGCGGTGAAGAAAGTTAGGACAATAAGCGTAAGCATAGTTGCGGTGCAGTCAGGAGAAGAAAGGAGAAGAAAAGGTAGAAGGTCGACTTGAGGGAGGGAAAAAAAAAATGCCTACGGCACCTGGTATTCCCAGGTGGTCACCCATCCAAGTACTAACCAGGCCCAACCCTGGTTGGCTTCCGAGATCAGACGAGATCGGGCATATTCAGGGCAGTGTGGCCGTAGGCATGAGGATGTCTCCTCTAAGTCCTCATGGCCTTTATCTAGCGTGCTTCCATGCATGCACCCCTTGCGGGCGGTGAAGAAAGTTAGGACAATAAGAGTAAGCATAGTTGCGGTGCAGTCAGGAGAAGAAAGGAGAAGAAAAGGTAGAAGGTCGACTTGAGGGAGGGAAAAAAAAAATGCCTACGGCACCTGGTATTCCCAGGTGGTCACCCATCCAAGTACTAACCAGGCCCAACCCTGGTTGGCTTCCGAGATCAGACGAGATCGGGCATATTCAGGGCAGTGTGGCCGTAGGCATGAGGATGTCTCCTCTAAGTCCTCATGGCCTTTATCTAGCGTGCTTCCATGCATGCACCCCTTGCGGGCGGTGAAGAAAGTTAGGACAATAAGAGTAAGCATAGTTGCGGTGCAGTCAGGAGAAGAAAGGAGAAGAAAAGGTAGAAGGTCGACTTGAGGGAGGGAAAAAAAAAATGCCTACGGCACCTGGTATTCCCAGGTGGTCACCCATCCAAGTACTAACCAGGCCCAACCCTGGTTGGCTTCCGAGATCAGACGAGATCGGGCATATTCAGGGCAGTGTGGCCGTAGGCATGAGGATGTCTCCTCTAAGTCCTCATGGCCTTTATCTAGCGTGCTTCCATGCATGCACCCCTTGCGGGCGGTGAAGAAAGTTAGGACAATAAGAGTAAGCATAGTTGCGGTGCAGTCAGGAGAAGAAAGGAGAAGAAAAGGTAGAAGGTCGACTTGAGGGAGGGAAAAAAAAAATGCCTACAGCACCTGGTATTCCCAGGTGGTCACCCATCCAAGTACTAACCAGGCCCAACCCTGGTTGGCTTCCGAGATCAGACGAGATCGGGCATATTCAGGGCAGTGTGGCCGTAGGCATGAGGATGTCTCCTCTAAGTCCTCATGGCCTTTATCTAGCGTGCTTCCATGCATGCACCCCTTGCGGGCGGTGAAGAAAGTTAGGACAATAAGAGTAAGCATAGTTGCGGTGCAGTCAGGAGAAGAAAGGAGAAGAAAAGGTAGAAGGTCGACTTGAGGGAGGGAAAAAAAAAATGCCTACGGCACCTGGTATTCCCAGGTGGTCACCCATCCAAGTACTAACCAGGCCCAACCCTGGTTGGCTTCCGAGATCAGACGAGATCGGGCATATTCAGGGCAGTGTGGCCGTAGGCATGAGGATGTCTCCTCTAAGTCCTCATGGCCTTTATCTAGCGTGCTTCCATGCATGCACCCCTTGCGGGCGGTGAAGAAAGTTAGGACAATAAGAGTAAGCATAGTTGCGGTGCAGTCAGGAGAAGAAAGGAGAAGAAAAGGTAGAAGGTCGACTTGAGGGAGGGAAAAAAAAAATGCCTACGGCACCTGGTATTCCCAGGTGGTCACCCATCCAAGTACTAACCAGGCCCAACCCTGGTTGGCTTCCGAGATCAGACGAGATCGGGCATATTCAGGGCAGTGTGGCCGTAGGCATGAGGATGTCTCCTCTAAGTCCTCATGGCCTTTATCTAGCGTGCTTCCATGCATGCACCCCTTGCGGGCGGTGAAGAAAGTTAGGACAATAAGAGTAAGCATAGTTGCGGTGCAGTCAGGAGAAGAAAGGAGAAGAAAAGGTAGAAGGTCGACTTGAGGGAGGGAAAAAAAAAATGCCTACGGCACCTGGTATTCCCAGGTGGTCACCCATCCAAGTACTAACCAGGCCCAACCCTGGTTGGCTTCCGAGATCAGACGAGATCGGGCATATTCAGGGCAGTGTGGCCGTAGGCATGAGGATGTCTCCTCTAAGTCCTCATGGCCTTTATCTAGCGTGCTTCCATGCATGCACCCCTTGCGGGCGGTGAAGAAAGTTAGGACAATAAGAGTAAGCATAGTTGCGGTGCAGTCAGGAGAAGAAAGGAGAAGAAAAGGTAGAAGGTCGACTTGAGGGAGGGAAAAAAAAAATGCCTACGGCACCTGGTATTCCCAGGTGGTCACCCATCCAAGTACTAACCAGGCCCAACCCTGGTTGGCTTCCGAGATCAGACGAGATCGGGCATATTCAGGGCAGTGTGGCCGTAGGCATGAGGATGTCTCCTCTAAGTCCTCATGGCCTTTATCTAGCGTGCTTCCATGCATGCACCCCTTGCGGGCGGTGAAGAAAGTTAGGACAATAAGAGTAAGCATAGTTGCGGTGCAGTCAGGAGAAGAAAGGAGAAGAAAAGGTAGAAGGTCGACTTGAGGGAGGGAAAAAAAAAATGCCTACGGCACCTGGTATTCCCAGGTGGTCACCCATCCAAGTACTAACCAGGCCCAACCCTGGTTGGCTTCCGAGATCAGACGAGATCGGGCATATTCAGGGCAGTGTGGCCGTAGGCATGAGGATGTCTCCTCTAAGTCCTCATGGCCTTTATCTAGCGTGCTTCCATGCATGCACCCCTTGCGGGCGGTGAAGAAAGTTAGGACAATAAGAGTAAGCATAGTTGCGGTGCAGTCAGGAGAAGAAAGGAGAAGAAAAGGTAGAAGGTCGACTTGAGGGAGGGAAAAAAAAAAATGCCTACGGCACCTGGTATTCCCAGGTGGTCACCCATCCAAGTACTAACCAGGCCCAACCCTGGTTGGCTTCCGAGATCAGACGAGATCGGGCATATTCAGGGCAGTGTGGCCGTAGGCATGAGGATGTCTCCTCTAAGTCCTCATGGCCTTTATCTAGCGTGCTTCCATGCATGCACCCCTTGCGGGCGGTGAAGAAAGTTAGGACAATAAGAGTAAGCATAGTTGCGGTGCAGTCAGGAGAAGAAAGGAGAAGAAAGGTAGAAGGTCGACTTGAGGGAGGGAAAAAAAAAATGCCTACGGCACCTGGTATTCCCAGGTGGTCACCCATCCAAGTACTAACCAGGCCCAACCCTGGTTGGCTTCCGAGATCAGACGAGATCGGGCATATTCAGGGCAGTGTGGCCGTAGGCATGAGGATGTCTCCTCTAAGTCCTCATGGCCTTTATCTAGCGTGCTTCCATGCATGCACCCCTTGCGGGCGGTGAAGAAAGTTAGGACAATAAGAGTAAGCATAGTTGCGGTGCAGTCAGGAGAAGAAAGGAGAAGAAAAGGTAGAAGGTCGACTTGAGGGAGGGAAAAAAAAAATGCCTACGGCACCTGGTATTCCCAGGTGGTCACCCATCCAAGTACTAACCAGGCCCAACCCTGGTTGGCTTCCGAGATCAGACGAGATCGGGCATATTCAGGGCAGTGTGGCCGTAGGCATGAGGATGTCTCCTCTAAGTCCTCATGGCCTTTATCTAGCGTGCTTCCATGCATGCACCCCTTGCGGGCGGTGAAGAAAGTTAGGACAATAAGAGTAAGCATAGTTGCGGTGCAGTCAGGAGAAGAAAGGAGAAGAAAAGGTAGAAGGTCGACTTGAGGGAGGGAAAAAAAAAATGCCTACGGCACCTGGTATTCCCAGGTGGTCACCCATCCAAGTACTAACCAGGCCCAACCCTGGTTGGCTTCCGAGATCAGACGAGATCGGGCATATTCAGGGCAGTGTGGCCGTAGGCATGAGGATGTCTCCTCTAAGTCCTCATGGCCTTTATCTAGCGTGCTTCCATGCATGCACCCCTTGCGGGCGGTGAAGAAAGTTAGGACAATAAGAGTAAGCATAGTTGCGGTGCAGTCAGGAGAAGAAAGGAGAAGAAAAGGTAGAAGGTCGACTTGAGGGAGGGAAAAAAAAAATGCCTACGGCACCTGGTATTCCCAGGTGGTCACCCATCCAAGTACTAACCAGGCCCAACCCTGGTTGGCTTCCGAGATGAGACGAGATCGGGCATATTCAGGGCAGTGTGGCCGTAGGCATGAGAATGTCTCCTCTAAGTCCTCATGGCCTTTATCTAGCGTGCTTCCATGCATGCACCCCTTGCGGGCGGTGAAGAAAGTTAGGACAATAAGAGTAAGCATAGTTGCGGTGCAGTCAGGAGAAGAAGGAGAAGAAAGGTAGAAGGTCGACTTGAGGGAGGGAAAAAAAAAATGCCTACGGCACCTGGTATTCCCAGGTGGTCACCCATCCAAGTACTAACCAGGCCCAAACCTGGTTGGCTTCCGAGATCAGACGAGATCGGGCATATTCAGGGCAGTGTGGCCGTAGGCATGAGGATGTCTCCTCTAAGTCCTCATGGCCTTTATCTAGCGTGCTTCCATGCATGCACCCCTTGCGGGCGGTGAAGAAAGTTAGGACAATAAGAGTAAGCATAGTTGCGGTGCAGTCAGGAGAAGAAAGGAGAAGAAAAGGTAGAAGGTCGACTTGAGGGAGGGAAAAAAAAAATGCCTACGGCACCTGGTATTCCCAGGTGGTCACCCATCCAAGTACTAACCAGGCCCAACCCTGGTTGGCTTCCGAGATCAGACGAGATCGGGCATATTCAGGGCAGTGTGGCCGTAGGCATGAGGATGTCTCCTCTAAGTCCTCATGGCCTTTATCTAGCGTGCTTCCATGCATGCACCCCTTGCGGGCGGTGAAGAAAGTTAGGACAATAAGAGTAAGCATAGTTGCGGTGCAGTCAGGAGAAGAAAGGAGAAGAAAAGGTAGAAGGTCGACTTGAGGGAGGGAAAAAAAAAATGCCTACGGCACCTGGTATTCCCAGGTGGTCACCCATCCAAGTACTAACCAGGCCCAACCCTGGTTGGCTTCCGAGATCAGACGAGATCGGGCATATTCAGGGCAGTGTGGCCGTAGGCATGAGGATGTCTCCTCTAAGTCCTCATGGCCTTTATCTAGCGTGCTTCCATGCATGCACCCCTTGCGGGCGGTGAAGAAAGTTAGGACAATAAGAGTAAGCATAGTTGCGGTGCAGTCAGGAGAAGAAAGGAGAAGAAAAGGTAGAAGGTCGACTTGAGGGAGGGAAAAAAAAAATGCCTACGGCACCTGGTATTCCCAGGTGGTCACCCATCCAAGTACTAACCAGGCCCAACCCTGGTTGGCTTCCGAGATCAGACGAGATCGGGCATATTCAGGGCAGTGTGGCCGTAGGCATGAGGATGTCTCCTCTAAGTCCTCATGGCCTTTATCTAGCGTGCTTCCATGCATGCACCCCTTGCGGGCGGTGAAGAAAGTTAGGACAATAAGAGTAAGCATAGTTGCGGTGCAGTCAGGAGAAGAAAGGAGAAGAAAGGTAGAAGGTCGACTTGAGGGAGGGAAAAAAAAAATGCCTACGGCACCTGGTATTCCCAGGTGGTCACCCATCCAAGTACTAACCAGGCCCAACCCTGGTTGGCTTCCGAGATCAGACGAGATCGGGCATATTCAGGGCAGTGTGGCCGTAGGCATGAGGATGTCTCCTCTAAGTCCTCATGGCCTTTATCTAGCGTGCTTCCATGCATGCACCCCTTGCGGGCGGTGAAGAAAGTTAGGACAATAAGAGTAAGCATAGTTGCGGTGCAGTCAGGAGAAGAAAGGAGAAGAAAAGGTAGAAGGTCGACTTGAGGGAGGGAAAAAAAAAATGCCTACGGCACCTGGTATTCCCAGGTGGTCACCCATCCAAGTACTAACCAGGCCCAACCCTGGTTGGCTTCCGAGATCAGACGAGATCGGGCATATTCAGGGCAGTGTGGCCGTAGGCATGAGGATGTCTCCTCTAAGTCCTCATGGCCTTTATCTAGCGTGCTTCCATGCATGCACCCCTTGCGGGCGGTGAAGAAAGTTAGGACAATAAGAGTAAGCATAGTTGCGGTGCAGTCAGGAGAAGAAAGGAGAAGAAAGGTAGAAGGTCGACTTGAGGGAGGGAAAAAAAAAATGCCTACGGCACCTGGTATTCCCAGGTGGTCACCCATCCAAGTACTAACCAGGCCCAACCCTGGTTGGCTTCCGAGATCAGACGAGATCGGGCATATTCAGGGCAGTGTGGCCGTAGGCATGAGGATGTCTCCTCTAAGTCCTCATGGCCTTTATCTAGCGTGCTTCCATGCATGCACCCCTTGCGGGCGGTGAAGAAAGTTAGGACAATAAGAGTAAGCATAGTTGCGGTGCAGTCAGGAGAAGAAAGGAGAAGAAAAGGTAGAAGGTCGACTTGAGGGAGGGAAAAAAAAAATGCCTACGGCACCTGGTATTCCCAGGTGGTCACCCATCCAAGTACTAACCAGGCCCAACCCTGGTTGGCTTCCGAGATCAGACGAGATCGGGCATATTCAGGGCAGTGTGGCCGTAGGCATGAGGATGTCTCCTCTAAGTCCTCATGGCCTTTATCTAGCGTGCTTCCATGCATGCACCCCTTGCGGGCGGTGAAGAAAGTTAGGACAATAAGAGTAAGCATAGTTGCGGTGCAGTCAGGAGAAGAAAGGAGAAGAAAAGGTAGAAGGTCGACTTGAGGGAGGGAAAAAAAAAATGCCTACGGCACCTGGTATTCCCAGGTGGTCACCCATCCAAGTACTAACCAGGCCCAACCCTGGTTGGCTTCCGAGATCAGACGAGATCGGGCATATTCAGGGCAGTGTGGCCGTAGGCATGAGGATGTCTCCTCTAAGTCCTCATGGCCTTTATCTAGCGTGCTTCCATGCATGCACCCCTTGCGGGCGGTGAAGAAAGTTAGGACAATAAGAGTAAGCATAGTTGCGGTGCAGTCAGGAGAAGAAAGGAGAAGAAAAGGTAGAAGGTCGACTTGAGGGAGGGAAAAAAAAAATGCCTACGGCACCTGGTATTCCCAGGTGGTCACCCATCCAAGTACTAACCAGGCCCAACCCTGGTTGGCTTCCGAGATCAGACGAGATCGGGCATATTCAGGGCAGTGTGGCCGTAGGCATGAGGATGTCTCCTCTAAGTCCTCATGGCCTTTATCTAGCGTGCTTCCATGCATGCACCCCTTGCGGGCGGTGAAGAAAGTTAGGACAATAAGAGTAAGCATAGTTGCGGTGCAGTCAGGAGAAGAAAGGAGAAGAAAAGGTAGAAGGTCGACTTGAGGGAGGGAAAAAAAAAATGCCTACGGCACCTGGTATTCCCAGGTGGTCACCCATCCAAGTACTAACCAGGCCCAACCCTGGTTGGCTTCCGAGATCAGACGAGATCGGGCATATTCAGGGCAGTGTGGCCGTAGGCATGAGGATGTCTCCTCTAAGTCCTCATGGCCTTTATCTAGCGTGCTTCCATGCATGCACCCCTTGCGGGCGGTGAAGAAAGTTAGGACAATAAGAGTAAGCATAGTTGCGGTGCAGTCAGGAGAAGAAAGGAGAAGAAAAGGTAGAAGGTCGACTTGAGGGAGGGAAAAAAAAAATGCCTACGGCACCTGGTATTCCCAGGTGGTCACCCATCCAAGTACTAACCAGGCCCAACCCTGGTTGGCTTCCGAGATCAGACGAGATCGGGCATATTCAGGGCAGTGTGGCCGTAGGCATGAGGATGTCTCCTCTAAGTCCTCATGGCCTTTATCTAGCGTGCTTCCATGCATGCACCCCTTGCGGGCGGTGAAGAAAGTTAGGACAATAAGAGTAAGCATAGTTGCGGTGCAGTCAGGAGAAGAAAGGAGAAGAAAAGGTAGAAGGTCGACTTGAGGGAGGGAAAAAAAAAATGCCTACGGCACCTGGTATTCCCAGGTGGTCACCCATCCAAGTACTAACCAGGCCCAACCCTGGTTGGCTTCCGAGATCAGACGAGATCGGGCATATTCAGGGCAGTGTGGCCGTAGGCATGAGGATGTCTCCTCTAAGTCCTCATGGCCTTTATCTAGCGTGCTTCCATGCATGCACCCCTTGCGGGCGGTGAAGAAAGTTAGGACAATAAGAGTAAGCATAGTTGCGGTGCAGTCAGGAGAAGAAAGGAGAAGAAAAGGTAGAAGGTCGACTTGAGGGAGGGAAAAAAAAAATGCCTACGGCACCTGGTATTCCCAGGTGGTCACCCATCCAAGTACTAACCAGGCCCAACCCTGGTTGGCTTCCGAGATCAGACGAGATCGGGCATATTCAGGGCAGTGTGGCCGTAGGCATGAGGATGTCTCCTCTAAGTCCTCATGGCCTTTATCTAGCGTGCTTCCATGCATGCACCCCTTGCGGGCGGTGAAGAAAGTTAGGACAATAAGAGTAAGCATAGTTGCGGTGCAGTCAGGAGAAGAAAGGAGAAGAAAAGGTAGAAGGTCGACTTGAGGGAGGGAAAAAAAAAATGCCTACGGCACCTGGTATTCCCAGGTGGTCACCCATCCAAGTACTAACCAGGCCCAACCCTGGTTGGCTTCCGAGATCAGACGAGATCGGGCATATTCAGGGCAGTGTGGCCGTAGGCATGAGGATGTCTCCTCTAAGTCCTCATGGCCTTTATCTAGCGTGCTTCCATGCATGCACCCCTTGCGGGCGGTGAAGAAAGTTAGGACAATAAGAGTAAGCATAGTTGCGGTGCAGTCAGGAGAAGAAAGGAGAAGAAAAGGTAGAAGGTCGACTTGAGGGAGGGAAAAAAAAAATGCCTACGGCACCTGGTATTCCCAGGTGGTCACCCATCCAAGTACTAACCAGGCCCAACCCTGGTTGGCTTCCGAGATCAGACGAGATCGGGCATATTCAGGGCAGTGTGGCCGTAGGCATGAGGATGTCTCCTCTAAGTCCTCATGGCCTTTATCTAGCGTGCTTCCATGCATGCACCCCTTGCGGGCGGTGAAGAAAGTTAGGACAATAAGAGTAAGCATAGTTGCGGTGCAGTCAGGAGAAGAAAGGAGAAGAAAAGGTAGAAGGTCGACTTGAGGGAGGGAAAAAAAAAATGCCTACGGCACCTGGTATTCCCAGGTGGTCACCCATCCAAGTACTAACCAGGCCCAACCCTGGTTGGCTTCCGAGATCAGACGAGATCGGGCATATTCAGGGCAGTGTGGCCGTAGGCATGAGGATGTCTCCTCTAAGTCCTCATGGCCTTTATCTAGCGTGCTTCCATGCATGCACCCCTTGCGGGCGGTGAAGAAAGTTAGGACAATAAGAGTAAGCATAGTTGCGGTGCAGTCAGGAGAAGAAAGGAGAAGAAAAGGTAGAAGGTCGACTTGAGGGAGGGAAAAAAAAAATGCCTACGGCACCTGGTATTCCCAGGTGGTCACCCATCCAAGTACTAACCAGGCCCAACCCTGGTTGGCTTCCGAGATCAGACGAGATCGGGCATATTCAGGGCAGTGTGGCCGTAGGCATGAGGATGTCTCCTCTAAGTCCTCATGGCCTTTATCTAGCGTGCTTCCATGCATGCACCCCTTGCGGGCGGTGAAGAAAGTTAGGACAATAAGAGTAAGCATAGTTGCGGTGCAGTCAGGAGAAGAAAGGAGAAGAAAAGGTAGAAGGTCGACTTGAGGGAGGGAAAAAAAAAATGCCTACGGCACCTGGTATTCCCAGGTGGTCACCCATCCAAGTACTAACCAGGCCCAACCCTGGTTGGCTTCCGAGATCAGACGAGATCGGGCATATTCAGGGCAGTGTGGCCGTAGGCATGAGGATGTCTCCTCTAAGTCCTCATGGCCTTTATCTAGCGTGCTTCCATGCATGCACCCCTTGCGGGCGGTGAAGAAAGTTAGGACAATAAGAGTAAGCATAGTTGCGGTGCAGTCAGGAGAAGAAAGGAGAAGAAAGGTAGAAGGTCGACTTGAGGGAGGGAAAAAAAAAATGCCTACGGCACCTGGTATTCCCAGGTGGTCACCCATCCAAGTACTAACCAGGCCCAACCCTGGTTGGCTTCCGAGATCAGACGAGATCGGGCATATTCAGGGCAGTGTGGCCGTAGGCATGAGGATGTCTCCTCTAAGTCCTCATGGCCTTTATCTAGCGTGCTTCCATGCATGCACCCCTTGCGGGCGGTGAAGAAAGTTAGGACAATAAGAGTAAGCATAGTTGCGGTGCAGTCAGGAGAAGAAAGGAGAAGAAAAGGTAGAAGGTCGACTTGAGGGAGGGAAAAAAAAAATGCCTACGGCACCTGGTATTCCCAGGTGGTCACCCATCCAAGTACTAACCAGGCCCAACCCTGGTTGGCTTCCGAGATCAGACGAGATCGGGCATATTCAGGGCAGTGTGGCCGTAGGCATGAGGATGTCTCCTCTAAGTCCTCATGGCCTTTATCTAGCGTGCTTCCATGCATGCACCCCTTGCGGGCGGTGAAGAAAGTTAGGACAATAAGAGTAAGCATAGTTGCGGTGCAGTCAGGAGAAGAAAGGAGAAGAAAAGGTAGAAGGTCGACTTGAGGGAGGGAAAAAAAAATGCCTACGGCACCTGGTATTCCCAGGTGGTCACCCATCCAAGTACTAACCAGGCCCAACCCTGGTTGGCTTCCGAGATCAGACGAGATCGGGCATATTCAGGGCAGTGTGGCCGTAGGCATGAGGATGTCTCCTCTAAGTCCTCATGGCCTTTATCTAGCGTGCTTCCATGCATGCACCCCTTGCGGGCGGTGAAGAAAGTTAGGACAATAAGAGTAAGCATAGTTGCGGTGCAGTCAGGAGAAGAAAGGAGAAGAAAAGGTAGAAGGTCGACTTGAGGGAGGGAAAAAAAAAATGCCTACAGGCACCTGGTATTCCCAGGTGGTCACCCATCCAAGTACTAACCAGGCCCAACCCTGGTTGGCTTCCGAGATCAGACGAGATCGGGCATATTCAGGGCAGTGTGGCCGTAGGCATGAGGATGTCTCCTCTAAGTCCTCATGGCCTTTATCTAGCGTGCTTCCATGCATGCACCCCTTGCGGGCGGTGAAGAAAGTTAGGACAATAAGAGTAAGCATAGTTGCGGTGCAGTCAGGAGAAGAAAGGAGAAGAAAAGGTAGAAGGTCGACTTGAGGGAGGGAAAAAAAAAATGCCTACGGCACCTGGTATTCCCAGGTGGTCACCCATCCAAGTACTAACCAGGCCCAACCCTGGTTGGCTTCCGAGATCAGACGAGATCGGGCATATTCAGGGCAGTGTGGCCGTAGGCATGAGGATGTCTCCTCTAAGTCCTCATGGCCTTTATCTAGCGTGCTTCCATGCATGCACCCCTTGCGGGCGGTGAAGAAAGTTAGGACAATAAGAGTAAGCATAGTTGCGGTGCAGTCAGGAGAAGAAAGGAGAAGAAAAGGTAGAAGGTCGACTTGAGGGAGGGAAAAAAAAAATGCCTACGGCACCTGGTATTCCCAGGTGGTCACCCATCCAAGTACTAACCAGGCCCAACCCTGGTTGGCTTCCGAGATCAGACGAGATCGGGCATATTCAGGGCAGTGTGGCCGTAGGCATGAGGATGTCTCCTCTAAGTCCTCATGGCCTTTATCTAGCGTGCTTCCATGCATGCACCCCTTGCGGGCGGTGAAGAAAGTTAGGACAATAAGAGTAAGCATAGTTGCGGTGCAGTCAGGAGAAGAAAGGAGAAGAAAAGGTAGAAGGTCGACTTGAGGGAGGGAAAAAAAAAATGCCTACGGCACCTGGTATTCCCAGGTGGTCACCCATCCAAGTACTAACCAGGCCCAACCCTGGTTGGCTTCCGAGATCAGACGAGATCGGGCATATTCAGGGCAGTGTGGCCGTAGGCATGAGGATGTCTCCTCTAAGTCCTCATGGCCTTTATCTAGCGTGCTTCCATGCATGCACCCCTTGCGGGCGGTGAAGAAAGTTAGGACAATAAGAGTAAGCATAGTTGCGGTGCAGTCAGGAGAAGAAAGGAGAAGAAAAGGTAGAAGGTCGACTTGAGGGAGGGAAAAAAAAAATGCCTACGGCACCTGGTATTCCCAGGTGGTCACCCATCCAAGTACTAACCAGGCCCAACCCTGGTTGGCTTCCGAGATCAGACGAGATCGGGCATATTCAGGGCAGTGTGGCCGTAGGCATGAGGATGTCTCCTCTAAGTCCTCATGGCCTTTATCTAGCGTGCTTCCATGCATGCACCCCTTGCGGGCGGTGAAGAAAGTTAGGACAATAAGAGTAAGCATAGTTGCGGTGCAGTCAGGAGAAGAAAGGAGAAGAAAAGGTAGAAGGTCGACTTGAGGGAGGGAAAAAAAAAATGCCTACGGCACCTGGTATTCCCAGGTGGTCACCCATCCAAGTACTAACCAGGCCCAACCCTGGTTGGCTTCCGAGATCAGACGAGATCGGGCATATTCAGGGCAGTGTGGCCGTAGGCATGAGGATGTCTCCTCTAAGTCCTCATGGCCTTTATCTAGCGTGCTTCCATGCATGCACCCCTTGCGGGCGGTGAAGAAAGTTAGGACAATAAGAGTAAGCATAGTTGCGGTGCAGTCAGGAGAAGAAAGGAGAAGAAAAGGTAGAAGGTCGACTTGAGGGAGCAAAAAAAAAAAAAAAAAAAAAAAGCTGACTAGTACCGACTTTTTGTCTATCTTCACGGTAGGAACAAGAGCTGGGAGGGATTCGAACGCGCAGCGTCCACACTGAAGAGGAAGCCTTCTAGGTTCTGTGCTACTCGCCCTAGACGTTTAGTTTTCGATATTTATCTCCTTTATCCTATGTTTTCAGTTTTTTAGTTTCCGTTTACCTTCGTGTTTGGTGATATGTTTTGAAGATTCGTTTTGAATCAGTGTTTTGATTCTTTGTATGTTATTATGGACATGTTCTTTGCTTCCCAAGATTATCCGGGTTCTCTTCTGGAGCGAAGTTTAATTGGAAGGATTGAGTGCTTTAGCCTAGTGAATTGTTTTTTTCGAGCTCTGCATTTTTTTTTGTAAGAAGTCTTCGTTATGTGCCGATCATTGATTGGCACACTTATGTTGCTTATCTTGTAAACGTATTATCACTTTTCATCACATCTTATTTAATATTTTTGTGATTCTCAGAATTTTCTTTTATATTTTTAAATTGTAGTTTAAATACATTATCTGAACACTAATAAAGTTCCTACTTCTATATAATAGTTTTGTATTATAAACTGAGTTTTTCAGATATTTTTTGGAAGTTACAATATAAACATAACAGGAGGCGATGCTTTTCCACTGGGTTAGGTTTAGTCCGTATATATGCACAGTGACTACGCATGAGAACTTTTTGCATTGCTGCTTCTAATTTATGCAAATCTGTCTCATGCATAATCAGTGGGTTGGGAAGCTCCGAACTGGGCGGCCAACTGCAGTCCTCAAGCAGCACCAATGGCATCCCCACAACAGAATGAATATGCATGAGAGGGTTTGGCAGACCTTGCAGGCAGCGTATTTCCCTGCTCCTCATGCATATGCATTATGCATATCTTGTCCGGGGCGCTTGAGGAGCAGAGCTGGAGTTTCCCGGCTCCATTTTCCCCCGAGAGCTTTCATCCCGTCCTGGCTTTCCCACCTTTCCTGCAGGGACTTGGAGGTCATCCCTCAGTAACGCCAGAATAGGAAGGCTTCTTCCGGGAAGTGCTGAGTCCTGTCGGGCAAATCTGGAGCCAAAGGCAGGGGCTTGTACAGCGCTGTGTAAGCCTGCCCCGGGGCCGGAGAGAGGGGGCAGGAGCAGTGGAAGGGGGAGGGGAGGCTCTTTCCTCTCCCTCCCTAGGGTCACTAAAGGCTTTGCGGGGAGGTTTCCTGCGCTCCCGGTCAGTGAGAGGTGAAATGGGGAGGGAGGGAGTTTATTTAAGCTGCTTCCTCAGGCAGAGGGAAGAGTCAGGGCAGTGAGGCGGAAGAGAGCTCCTGCAGGAAAGGATTTGGGAGAAGAGTGCCCTCTCCTCCCGCTTCTGTCTCTCTCCTCTGCCTTTACCTCCCCCCTCCTCAGCAGGCTCGGGACCGCGGAGCAGACCGAGGACAAGGCCCCAGAGGGCTTGTGGGGAGGGGGAGGGGGGTTCCTGAGCCCCGGCAGGTCTGCCTGAAGAGGGGGAGGGGGGACCATTGCCCCCACATAAACCCCTCCTTCCAGGCAGCCCGTGAGGGTTAAGGGGAGCAGCCCCTAACATGTGCCCCCCTAAAGTGCTCTTGTGCTGAGGGTTCTGGTGAAGAAGGACAAATAATGCTGACAGGAATTTAGCATCCAGCTTTTGGTAGCATCTCAGCACAGAGCACTGTAAAACTCACCACTCCTGTGGTTTATATCCAGGGAGGAAGACTCAGAACCATTGTCAGGAAGTATTCATGGAGAGGGTGGTGGATGCCTGGAATGCCCTTCCGGAGGAAGTGGTGAAGAGCAGAACTGTGAAGGACTTCAAAGGGGCGTGGGATAAACACTGTGGATCCATAAAGTCTAGAGGACGTGAATGAAGAGCGGGTGGCTTGCGGGAATGACGGCTACTGCCTGGAGATAATACCCTTATTCAATAAACATACACACGGTTAATGCGACTCCAACATCGCTCTAAGCTTCAACGGCAAGAGGAAATGTGGAAAAAGATTTGCATTCACAAAAAATCAGCGGAGTAGCTTGCTTGTTATGGCGGTTACTACCCCAAACCAAACAAGCCTGATACTTCACTTTCAATGCATAGCTCTCTGCTTCAACGGCAGGAGGGAATGAAGAAAAGTGGATCTATATACAGACAAGGACTGAATTATATAGTCTGTGTAAACAAATAAGCATGGGTGTAGCTTGCTTATTGCTGCGGTTACTGCCCCTAACTAATTAAGCTAGATATTTCACTTAGATGCTATTTCCAACACTGCTCTCTACATTAATGGTGGGGGTGGAAAGGAAATAGAACCAAAAGGTTACTAAGAGCCAAGAGTAACAGATAAGTATGAGAAAAAAAAAGTGCGAAACTTGCTGGGCAGACTGGATGGGCCGTTTGGTCTTCTTCTGCAGTCATTTCTATGTTTCTATGTAAACATTTTTGTAAATAATAGGAGACTTTATTTATTTTCATAGTTAATTGGTTACCCCTTGTTTCAATGTAAACTGGTACGATAAGACACCAGTCTTGAGTATCGGTTATATCAAAAGTATTTAAATAAATAAATAAATAAATAAATATTTGAAATGAATGGATAAAACTAAAAAAACGAGTTCATTTTAGGTTCTTTTTCATTTCTCCTAAATGAATGGAAGGTTCTGTTTTGTTCACTTTGGAAACATCATAGTCTTTCAGACAAGCAAAACTATACTTGCTTTTCACTGCAATGGGACAGACTGGAACTGGGGAGGGGAATGGGAAAGGAAAAAGAAGCACCAATCAAGGTGAAGTATTTTTTTCAAGCAGCTTTTCCCAGTGTGACCACCTCATTTTTTTAACCTGAAATTTAAAGCAAAATGTAGCCTTAAGTATAACCTGTGTTATAACCCCTGTGCCTGGCTAACCGAAGGGCATAGGCTGGGGACAGGACATCCTATAAGGTCAAACTGACTGAAGACAGGACCATAAGAATTCCATTGTCTACAAGTCTCTTGTGCTCCCAAAATAAATAACTTTATTATTATTATTATTATTATTTATTTCTTTTATATACCGACATTCGATCGAGATATCACATCGGTTTCCAGATAACTAAAAGAATAGGGCTAGATCAGCCCTATTTTACATTATAACATGGTAACAATTATAACAAATTATAACAGAATTATAACCGAAGTACATGGAACAATAGATTATAGTATATAACATACGTACATAATTTATTTAGAAACTTTTATATACCGGTATTTGTGGGGACATCATACCGGTTCACATAGTAACTGAAAGATTGGAAATACATTGCAACAGGGGAATGTAACTGGGCGGGGGGAAGAACAGAAAGGCAGTAGGAAGGATAGGAGAACAAGAAGGTAATAACCAAAACAATTTACAATGAAAGTCTCCTTAATAAGGAGGTTACCTGAAAGGGGACTGCGAGGGGGAGTGGAGGGAGTTATTCTGTGTAAGCATGGTTGAACAGGAGAGTTTTTAATTTCTTTTGAATTTAAATGCACAGGGTTCAAGTCGCATGTGGACAGGTAGTGTATTCCAGAGAACGGGCCCGGCAATAGAGATGGCACGGTCTCGGGTGGAGGAGAGATGTGCCTGTTTCAAGGATTTGAACGTGTAGGGTGCCTTTGTGGTAGATCTGGTGGCTCGGGTGGACAGGGGGGCAGTGAAAGGGAGGTCGAGCCAGTTGGAGTTGTGGGTGTAAATGGACTTGTGAATTATGGTCAGAGTTTTGTAGTGTATACGGGACATTATGGGGAGCCAATGTAAATCCTTGAGGATGGGGGTAATATGGTCATGTTTGCGACTTGTTGATAAAAATAATTTAGGATTAAGGATAGAGGGAGGGTTGGGAGGAGGGAGGAAGGGGAGGGAAGAGAGGGGGGGGGGGGGGAAGGGAGTGTCAGGGAGGGATGAAGGGGGGAGAGATGCCTGTGTAGGGGGTGAGGTGTGTTGCGTCAGGCAGGTTAAGGGTCAGGTGGGAAGGCTTTTAAGAACAGCCATGTTTTGAGGTGTTTTTTGAAGACTTGCAATGAAGGTTCATTTCTGAGGCAGGGTGGGGAGGGAGTTCCAAAGGGTAGGGCCCGCTATTGTTGTGGCTCATTTGCGGGTTGTGTTGAGGTGTGCAGATTGAGATTGGGGACGGCTAGGAGGCCAGTGTTGGTGGATCTGAGAATTCTTTGTGTGGGGTATGGCTGTATTGCGTTGTTTAGCCAGTTCATTTGTTGTTGTTTATTTTTTTGTGCATGAGGGTGAGGGTTTTATATGGATTCTTTGTGTGATGGGTAGCCAGTGGAGTTCTTTGAGAGTGGGGTGTGATGTGGGAGGATTTTTTGTTGTTAGTGATGATCCTGGCGGCAGCATTTTGTAGACTGGAGGGGTTTGATGTGGACTTCTGTAGGCCGAGGAGAAGGGAGTTGCAGTAGTCGAGTTTTGAGAAGATAATTGATTGAAGGACTGTTCAGAAATCGTGCGCTTGGAGAAGGGGTTTGAGTTTTTTCAGTGTTTGAAGCTTGAAGAATCCATCCTTAATTGTATTGGAGATGTGTCGCTTAAAGTTGAGTTGGCTGTCGATTGTTACGCCTAGGTTTCTTGTGGACGGCGTGAGTGAGATTTGTGAGATGTGTGGCACTCCCGGGTTGTGTGGCACTCCCCTCAAGTGCACCCCCTCTAACTTCCTGGGTAGTTAGAGGGGGTGCACTTGAGGGGAGAAGAGGGATGGTCATCGTGGATGTGAAGGATTTCTGTTTGGCTTGGTTGAGGCAGAGTGATAATTGAGATAGCAAGTGGGATAAATTTGAGCTGAGTTTGTTCCATTTTTCCATGGTGAGTTGAATGGATTGTTTATGGGGAGTAATATTTGTATGTCGTCTGCATAGACGAAGTAGGTGAGGTTTGCTTCTGAAAGGTATTTGCATAGTGGGAGGAGGTAAATGTTAAAGAGGGTTGAGGATAGGGAAGAACCTTGTGGGACACCATGTGTGAGGGGCACTTGAGAGGATTCAGATGAGTTTGTCTTGACGATGTAGGATCTGTTTGAGAGGTAGGATTTGAACCATTTGATTGTGGTGTTTTGAAGACCAATTTCTTTAAGTCTGGTGAGGAGTGTTCTGTGATTGATGGTGTCAAAGGCGGCTGATATATCAAGAAGTATCAGGAGGAACAATTTGCCTTTGTCGCGGCCTCTGAGGATGGTATCAGTGAGAGAGAGGAGGAGGGTTTCAGTGCTGAAGAATTTTCTGAAACCATGCTGTGGCTGGGCTGGAGAACATTATAGGTTTCAAGGTGGTCTGTAAGTTGATTGTTGACTGTTTTTTCGATGATTTTTGCTAAGAAAGGGAGGTTAGAGACTGGTCTGTAGTTTGCTGGGTCTGATTTGTCGAGTTGAGGTTTTTTGATGATTGGTTTGATGATGGCGTTTTTGAGTTTTTCTGGGAAGATTCCTTGTTCGAGGGATAGGTTGATGATGTGGGTTATTGGTTTGACAATAATCTCTCTGATGAGTTTTAGGGTTTTGATGGGGATGGGGTCTAAGGGGTGGGATGCGGGGTTGGTTTTTTTGATGATGGGTTCAATTTCTGTAGAGGCAACGGGTGCGAATTGTGACCATGTGTGGATGGGAGAAAACTGGATGGGAGAAAACTGGATAGCCAGAATAGATTTGTAGTTAGTCTACAATCTGTTGTGTTCCGCGCCCGCGGCCGTCCACAGGCGTGGTCCCCTAACTCGTTCCCCGACTGCCCGCGGCCGTCCACGGGCGTGGTCCCTTAACTCGTTCCCCGACTGGACTCTTGACTGCAGCGGGGCTGACTGCCCTGCGCCGGGCCCGGCCCCTCCACGTGGCGACGCGAGTCTCCCGGCTGGCCGCCGAGACCAGAGCTGTCTCTTCTCCTCCCTCGCGGCCGCCACTGCTCTCCTCCGTGGCTCGGACCCAAGATGGCCGCCACCCATCCTTAGGCGCGAGGCTGCGCCTCTTCACTAGACTTAAAGGGACCTCGTCCCTTTAACTGGATGCAGCTGATTCCTATCCACAGGGTCAGAGGAAGTATAAAAGGAGACTTCCTCTGACCATTCCTTGACTTGGCAACGTCTCCTGTGAGCATTGTCTGAGTCTGCTTGCTCCGGTGAGTTCCAGCATCTTGATTCCTTGTTCCAGTTCGTCTTGGTTTCCTGGTCCTGACTTCGGATCGGCTAGCGGTGATTCCTGGTATTGTCTTCGGACTGGCAAGTGGTGATCCTTTGGTGCGTGACCCCGGACTGGTGAGCAACAACCCTCTGGCTCTCGACCTCGGACTTCTTTCTGACCATCGCCTCCAAGGGCCCACCTAAGCCCCAGCGGCCCAGGTCCCTACGGGCTCCTCCCGGGGGGACTGCGGGCTTCCAGGGGTGAAGCTCCAGTCAGCCCTTGCACCGTACGTTAGCTGCTTGACCTCTCAAAGGTCCACCTAAGTCCCAGCGGTCCAGGTCCCTATGGGCTCCTTCCGGTGGGACAGCGGACCTCCAGCGGTGAAGACACACCTCCGTTCCTCGACGTCATGACCCTTCGTCCGCCTCCACCGTCACGCCTGTCTACAGTGTCGAGGGTCCACCGGTCCCATCTTCGGTTCCTGCCTCGCCACCCGACGGGAGAACCTTCGGGTCTTCCCTCAAGGTATTCCGTCCTCCCGTCGGCCCAAGGGTCCACAAGCCTGAGCATAACACAATCCAGAATCATAACCACATTTCTGGCCGTTTTGTTCAAGTCCCTTCTTTGGTATCCTTTGAATTGTAGGCTGCTCCCCAGGTTTTAGAAAACCCCGGTTCATCTCCCCTGCAGTCAGCTTTTTAGAGGTGACTCCCAACGCACACAAGGCCTGGTTCAACTTTGCACAACTTCACGCCTCTCCCACGGGAGACCCACTCCTCATACCTCTCCCTGCTCAAGGGGGGCTCCTGGATAGTTCTCTCCCTCTGACACAGATTTCTAGTCATTCTTTGGAAGCTGTTAGGATTTCAGACGGGTCGCAACCTTCCCCACCACCCGTCCATTGGAGCCAGTGCTAGTCTCCAGCTCTGTGAAGCCATGGCCAGCTGGTGCCTCTCCACTAGGCCCAGCCAACTCTGCCCCCCCCCCCCTCAAATCTCTTTCCTTTCTCTCGCTAGTCCTTGACTTCTGCAGCACTTCTCAAAGGTGCACGAGAGGAGAGGTCACTCTCAGGCAGCTGCTCTTTCACCCTCCGCGTGTAATGCACTCGCACACTTCCAGCAGTGCTTCTGGCTGAAGCACCACTCGCTATCTTTAACACCCGGGCCCCTTTCACAGGCCAAACCCTCATTTTTACACCAGACTTAAAGCTTCAACCATCAGTCCACTTTCTCGTTTGCCGCTCACACCCAGCACACGCCTCCCCTGGGACTGTCCTGGGACACTCTGCAATTTTCCCACTTCAAGAAACAGGATGAACTTTTAACCTCTGGAAATCCCCTTAGAGGAAGAGCTGCCTCAAAGTGTCCTTCCACCAAAATTCATTGCCCAGGCTTGGCCAGACCATACATCAACCTGCACTTTTAAACTTTAAAACACTGTAAAGCGTAAGTCTGTTTAAACAATGTAGCCCCATATAAATACAGGACCAGTGCAGCATGCCACTCATGCCACTGACCACGCGGTGCTGCACTGCGGCCGCCCACCCGCCTGTACTTCACGGCTCCAGGTCCAGTGCTGTGTTGCGCCCGTCAGTCACAGATAAGCTGCGACCTCTCATGTTCACCTCTTTTTTTCCCTGCCACCATCAATCATTGGGAGAATGGCAGTGTCTGCCAACCAACGCCAACTCCTCCGGCGACCCCCGGGACAGCATGGGCGCTGCCGACCTCCATCTTCCTTTCGGCATCACTTAGGCATGTGCGCAGGGCCTCCTTATGAATACATCATGGCGGGAACCTCGGGGGCGTCCCCTCCCGAAGACGTCAACAGCGCTGGTGTACTTATACCGACTGGCCCATGGCTAAGACGAGTTAGCGAGGAGGTCTCTCGCTTGTTAAATGCGCTCTACTTGGATCTTTTGTTCCAGACTCTCCTCCTTACATTCGGACGCTGCGAGTACCCGCTCCTCGGGGGATCTCTCGCGTCTTGGCTATCCGCTCCTCGGAGGGCCCTCCTCCTGCCTGGGAATTCTTGACCCGCTCCTCGGGTATCTCTGCTGGGACTTCCTCATGTGAGTACTTTCTCCAACTTCTATCAACTTATCCAAACCATTTTTAAACCCAGTTATGCTAACTGCTATAACCACATCCTCTGGCAATGAATTCTAGAGCTTAACTATGCGCTGAGTGAAAAAGAATTTTCTTATATTGTTTTAAATGAGCTACTTGCTAACTTCATGGAGTCAGTGCCCCTGGACCTTCTATTATCTGAGAGAGTAAATAACCAATTTACATTAACTTGTTCAAGTCCTTTCATGATTTTGTAGATTTCTGTCATATCCCCCTCAATCTTCTCTTCTCTAAACTGAAAAGTCCTAACCTCTTTAGTCTTTCCTCATAGGGCAGCCGTTCCATGCCCCTTATCATTTTGGTCGCCCTTCTCTGCACTTTCTCCAGTGCAGCAATATCCTTTTTAAGATGCGGTGACCAGAATTGTACACAGTATTCAAGGTGCGGTCTCACCATGGAGTGATACAGAGGCATTATGACATTTTCAGTTTTATTTTCCATGAATCCCGGTATATAAAAATGTTAAATAAATAAAAATAAATAAATACATTTTCCATTCCCTACCTAATAATTCC
Organism: Rhinatrema bivittatum; assembly: GCF_901001135.1. Lineage (NCBI taxonomy): Eukaryota > Metazoa > Chordata > Amphibia > Gymnophiona > Rhinatrematidae > Rhinatrema > Rhinatrema bivittatum. The sequence continues at coordinate 255,344 of NW_021820653.1, forward strand.
TAACATTCTGTTTGCTTTTTTGACTGCTGCAGCACACTGAGCCGATGATTTCAATGTGTTATCCACTATGATGCCTAGATCTCTTTCTTGGGTTGTAGCACCTAATATGGAACCTAACATTGTGTAACTACAGCAAGGGTTATTTTTCCCTATATGCATCACCTTGCACTTGTCCACATTAAATTTCATCTGCCATTTGGATGCCCAATCTTCCAGTCTCACAAGGTCTTCCTATAATGTATCATAATCCGCTTGAGATTTACGGTAACCACTCTGAATAATTTTGTGTCATCTACAAATTTGATCACCTCACTTGTTCCCATTTCCAGATCATTTATACATATACAAGCCGTTAGGCCCGTTCAAACGGGTGAGATTCCATCGATCAGACCAGCACGTCGGTCAGAGCCGCTCTCTTCTCCACAACTTCTTACCCTTCCCACTTACTCACTCATATCCTCTTCACTTTTCCTTCTATCCCCTCTCATCTTCCCTTTCCACCTCATCCACAACCCCTTCCCTCTCCCCCAGCCCTCCTCCACTCCCTCTTTTTCTCTTCTACAGGGCCGGCTGTTGTCCCTATGCATGACGGTTAAATTGGGCGAGATTTAGCTCTGCTCTGGCCGTCCCTACTCCCTCCTCCCTTCCCCGTTTGCGGACGGACAGATGGGCTCGGTGACTCTTCTGCCCTTTCCTCCTCCTGTCCTGTGCGTGATGGTCCGGCCGTCCCTACTCCCTCCCCCCTTCCCCGGCGATGGAGGGATGGGCGCAGGCTGTTAACATGTCGGAGGAGCCGTTTCTCGGAGCGGCAGCTCGTCTGCCCTTTCCTCCTCCCCTCTCTGACACCCTGGTCCGATCTCTCTGCCTTGTGCATAACATCAACACATCGCTCAGAGCTCTCTTTACTGCACATTTGCGGGCCGTGGTTCAGAGCCCATTTATATTCTAGATTGGAAAGCACCAGTCCCAGTACAGATCCCTGAGGCACTCCACTGTTTACCCTTTTCCACTGAGAAAATTGTCCATTTAATCCTACTCTCTGTTTCCTGTCTTTTAGCCAGTTTGCAATCCACGAAAGGACATCACCTCCTATCCCATGACTTTTTATTTTCTTCGAAGCCTCGCATGCAGGACTTTGTGGAATGCCTACTGGAAATCCTGTTGGAAACAGGATGCTGGGCTTGATGGACCCTTGGTCTGACCCAGTATGGCATGTTCTTACCACATCTGCCAGTTCATCTTTATCCACATGTTTATTCACTCCTTCAAAAAATATGAGATTTGTGAGGCAAGACTTGCCTTGGATAAATCCATGTTGGCTGAGTCCCATTAACCCATGTCTATCTAAATGTTTTGTGATTTTATTCTTTATAACAGTTTCCATGATTTTTCCCGGCACTGAAGTCAGGCTCACCGGACTATAGTTTCCCGGATCACCCCTGGATCCCTTTTTAAATATCGAGTTACATTGGCCACCCTCCAGTCTTCAGGTACATCGGATGATTTTAATGATAGGTTACTGCCCCAGCCAGTGAGTCTCAAGGCAATCCAGCGCTTTCTAGGATTCGCTAATTATTACAGGCGGTTCATCTCTCATTACTCTACTTTTATTGCTCCTATCACTCCTATCCCTTGCTAAAAAAGGGATGAATACCAAGGACTGGCCACCCGAAGCAACCCAAGCCTTTGCCCTCCTGAAATCTGCCTTCCTTTCTGCACCACTGCTGCACAGACCTGACACCACATGACCTGTTTTTTTGGAAGTTGATGTCTCCTCTGTGGGCATAGGTGCCATTCTCTCGCAGTCCACCTGTAATGGCAAATTGTTACCTGGGCCTTCTATTCAAAAAAAGTTCAAGAAAGATAGAAACTATAGCATTGGCCATCGAGAGCTGCTCATCATTAAACTAGCTTTGGAAGAGTGGTGTCAACTATTGGAGGGCACTTTGCATCGCTTCACCATCTTCTCTGATCATAAGAATCTGGAATACCTTCAAACTGTCAGAAGACTTAACCTGTGACAAGCCAGATGGTCCTTGTTCTTTGCCAGGTTGAGCTTTTGCCTAATCTACTGACCAGACCAGTTGGAAAAAATGCTAAAGCTGATGTTATGTCTAGATTTTTGACCCTGCTGATAGCTCCAGTGATCCTCAGTATCTTCTTGACCTGGCCAAGATTATCGTGGTCCCTCTGTGGTACCAGCTGGAACCCCTCCAGGAAACACTTTGGTACCCAAACATTGTCGATGGAAAGTCTTGAAATGGTCCCATGATTGTAAACTGGCTGGTCACCAGGTCATTTGCAGAACCTCAGACCTCATCTCCTGCAACCACTTGGCCCATGGATGTAGGTGATTATGAATCCTTCACACCCAGGGACGCAGCTATTTTATAACTTGTCCATATCTATGCGTGCATGTTATAAAATAGCCTTGCCGCGTGCATATATGCACCAAATTTTAAGTGGAAGTGAGCATGGGTACGCAAATCCCACTTCTACTTTGTAAACTGTGTGATTTTCAAAGAGGCCCGCATTAATGCGACTCCCAGTTTTACCAGTTCGTCTCCAGTTAGCCCAGCTAAGGGAGAGGTCCTCCAAGCCCCCATGGTTTGATAGCCTTTATTCCTCCCACTTAGGTCCGACCCTTAAAACCCCGCAGGTCTGCCTGGTTTTCTTTATTTTTTTTAACTTACACAGCATACATGGCAGAAGTAAAGATATGAAGCAGGAGGCCTCAGCACACGCGCTTATCTCTGGTTCATGTCCCAAAATGCCCATTCCCTGCCCGGACCACACCCACGCCCTGCCCCTTTTTGAATACTTCCTAGATGTGTGTCCTTAAAGGAGGTTTCCAGAAACTTAACATCATAAAAAAACTCAAACCCCTACTTCACACACACGATCTCAAAACAGTCATCCAAGCCACCCTCTCATCCAAGCTGGATTACTGCAACTCCCTCTACCTTGGACTCCCCTACGCCACTATCAAACCCCTCCAGATTCTTCAAAACGCCACGGCAAGACTCCTTAGCAACACACGTAAAACAGACCATATAACCCCAGTCCTTAAGGAACTGCATTGGCTACCCATCTCTTTCCGCATCCTCTTCAAATCCCTCACCATTATACACAAATCTATTTACAAGAACAATCCCTCATGGCTTAGCGAACCCCTCCAACTCTCGCAATCTGCCCACCCTACAAGAGCAAACCTCGCTTGCACCCTTCAAGTCCCACCCCTCAAGAAGGCCCGCCTCTCGGCTAACAGGGAACGTGCCCTATCTATTGCCGGTCCAACACAGTGGAATGCCATGCCACCCTACCTCCGTCTGGAGCCCTGCCCCCTGAAATTCAGAAAGATGCTCAAAACATGGCTCTTCCACCAGGCCTTCCCAGACTAGCCTACCTCTCCACCCACTCATCGCCCCCCCCCTGCTGTAATTATGTTCACCAGTCATGACCACGATCAATGTTTGTAATTATGTTTATTTCCCTTTCCCCCTTCCCATTGCTTGAATTTTCAGGCTCTCCCTAGAGCCCCTATTCTCTTTCTCCTATCTTCTCCAGGTTCTCCCCTCCCCTGTTCTATGTAATTTCAACCTTTCGTTACAATGTAAACCGATATGATGTGTATTTTAATGGTGGTATAGAAAAGATGTTAAATAAATAAATAAATAAATGTGTGTGCTGCAGGAGATATATATAGAAACATATATAGAAACATAGAAATGACGGCAGAAGAAGACCAAATGGCCCATTCAGTCTGCCCAGCAAGCTTCCCTCATTTCTTCTCCCATACTTATCTGTTTCTCTTAGCTCTTGGTTCTAATTCCCTTCCACCCCCGCCATTAATGTAGAGAGCGGTGATGGAGCTGCATCCAAGTGAAATATCTAGCTTGATTAGTTAGAGGTAGTAGGGGTAGTAACCGCCGCAATAAGCAAGCTACACCCATGCTTATTTGTTTTTACCCAGATTATGTTATACAGCCCTTATTGGTTGTTTATCTGATATGCACAGAAACTCTCCTCATCTCGCTAACAGATCACATCATCTTGGGATTGGACAAAGGGCAATCCTTCCTACTAATTCTTCTAGACCTTTCTGCGGCTTTTGACACCGTAAACCATGACATCCTCCTCAACAGACTTTCTGAAATCGGAATAACAGGAACTGCCTTCAGATGGTTCAAATCATTCCTCAGTAACAGAGGCTATAAAGTCAAAATCAACAATAAAGAATCCCCCCGCATCAATTCCTCACTAGGAGTTCCTCAGGGTTCCTCTTTGTCCCCCATGCTCTTCAATATATACCTCCTTCCACTGTGCCATCTGTTAACTAACCTTAAACTAAAACACTTCCTTTACGCAGATGACGTGCAAATCCTGATCCCCATAACAGAATCTATTTCTAATACACTCAAGTACTGGGAAAGTTGCCTCCGAGAGATCAACCACCTCCTCACTAATCTAAACCTGATACTCAATTCAGCTAAGACCGAACACCTCCTCATCTCCCCGGACGACAGCGATACCCCTCAAAGGTCACTCACTAACGCCTTTGTCTACCAAGTAAGAGACCTGGGAGTATTAATCGACAGCCGTCTGAATTTAAAAACATTCATCAACCACACAACCAAGGACTGCTTCTATAAACTGCGGGTACTAAAAAGAATTAAACCACTTCTACACTTTCAAGATTACAGAACGGTCCTCCAAGCCGTTCTATTCTCCAAGACAGACTACTGCAACTCCATTTTGCTAGGTCTCCCCACCTCTTCCATCAAACCTCTTCAGATGCTGCAAAACCCGGCGGCCAGAATCCTGACAAACTCCTGCAGAAGAGACCACATCACTCCCATCCTCAGAAATCTACACTGGCTGCCAATACGTTTCAGAATTCTACACGATTCCCTCACCATCATCCACAACCAAGCCCCTCTCAACCTTCAATTCCCACTCAGACCACACACTTCGTCTAGACCTATCAAGAGATGCCTACAAAGGATCCCAGCACGCACCCCCAACCAAATCCACACATCATCTAGTCACCAGAAAACGGGCTTTCTCCACAGTGGGACCAACCATTTGGAATACTTTCCCCCCTGAACTCCGACAAGAACCTTGCCTGCTGACATTCAGAAAAAGGCTTAAGACTTGGTTATTCAAACAAGCCTTTCCCCAAGTCCACTGATCCCCCATAGCTTTCATTACCGAACACTCAGCACACTGTAAATAATTGTTCTGCTCATTGAATTACCTTCTACTCTGTTTGCTTCTTTCCCCAGTTCTATCACCCCTGTTTCAATGTAACTTTTACTTCTCTTCGCTATGTTAATGTTTAAGGTTGTTGTACCCCCGGTTCCCTGTAAACCGACATGATATGATTGTAAATCATGAATGCCGGTATAAAAAAAGCACTAAATAAATAAATAAATAAATAAATAAATAAATAAAATCTCTCGCCGACTTTTAAAATCCGCTCAGTGTGCGCAAGCCTGACTTATTCAAGCTTCCCCTAATTAATGTGCGATCTGAGCTTTTAAAATGCACCTTTAATTGTAAGCAGAATAAGACTTCTCACCAACAGTCACTGAGCCTACTTCATCCTTTACTGGTACCCCAGAAACACTGGACTCAACCATCTATTGATTTCATTACTGATCTACCCCCCTCCTCTGGGCATACTGTGATCTGGGTGGTCATCCATCAGTTCTCCAAGATGGCCCTTTTTGTTCCTCTTGCAACCCCTTCCAACAGCCCTAAGCCTCTCCAACCAGTTCTTTCAACATATATTCCGGTTAGTAAGACTGAGTGTCTGCAACACAGAGGCAGAGATATTTCTTTCACAAGGCAGTGACTCTGAGCAGTCTTTTGTTCACTCTCTCTGACTTTCTGTGTGTGGAAAAAGGAGTCTGTGGACAGTGTGTGTGTGTATGTGTGTGTGTGCATACGTTATCTTTTTCCAGAAACTGTTTCACATACTTACTAGTGTAGGTCTGCACAGTCATAGCATGCATGCTTCGTAACAGAAGTGACTATGTCTGTTCTGCTCTCTGTGTGCGTTCACACTAGTGCATTTTATTGTTGATGTGGATTACCAAACAACCTTCCATTCAATCACTAGATGTTTGGGGATGCTCTCGACCGGTGGCAGGAGACTGGTGGTGTCCTGGTCTTCAACGTGGGTAAAACAGAGGCTGGATGGTTTTGGATGGTTTTCACGGGTTCTGCAGCCAGAAGGCCTTCCAAAATTACAGACTGGGAATCAATGTATTCATTTTGTCCATAATGTCAAAAATCTAGGGTTTCAACTAGATTTGCCTTTGACTGTTACTTATTTATTTCTTTATTTAAAAAAAAATTTAAATAAAGATTTAGTGAAGTGTGGGATGTGAGTAGCTTAGCGTGGGAAATCCCACAGTGGCGCCAGAGACTCACATTGCCGTGGCCGCAAAAGAACCCCACGATCCTGGCGCCACCGCCATGAAACCTTAAAGGGGCAGGAAGCCACGTGGTAGAAACCTTTCCCCGCTCTCAGCAGACCATTCACCTGACCCTCTCTGGCTCTCTCCCCCCACCCCCCTCCCTTCCCGGCATTCACCCCCAACATGATTAGACCCAGGCCCTAGCTGAAACGCCACCTCCAATCCTATACAGCGACAATGGCTCCCTCTGCTGGCCTCCCAGCCGGGCCGTTGAGTGGTGGCGATTTTATCGCTTGGGCACTTCGGGTCCTGGAGCTTCAAATAATTCCCCCCCTCTCTCTCCTTTGCATTTTAGGCTGGGCTGAGAGGTCTCTCTCTCGGCCCTCCTTGCTGGGGCAGGGGGCTCCCGGAGACGGACTGCCACACATTTCCAGAAAGGCATTTTTATTTTCTTCTGAAATAAAGACAAAACGTGTCCCAGATTCTACCTTTCCGAACCCTTCTGAAAGGCACAAGCATTGCTTCCTTTCTGATCTTCCCCATGTGCAGGGACGTTTTCTGGGAAACATTTACACGTTACAGGCCCAGTTTCTACGCTTCTGCTCAGTTTTATTTTCTGACATTCAAGTGGAGAAAGTTTATTGCCATGGGCGGTGCCTGCACGCGCGCCCTCACTCGCACCGGAGCAGGCCGGGGCTCAGCCTCTCGCTGAGCTTGTGGATCAGCACCGACAGCTCCTCCGTCGCCTGGGACTTGTCTTCCAGCAGCTCGTAGCGCAGGCTGGAGATGTCCTGCTTGATCTCCTTCAGTTCCCCTGCGGGAGCAAAAGAATGGACGAGCTTCAGAATGAGCCCGGAGAGAGAGGCCCCGCGCCAGGCCCAGCCCTGCCAGTGCCCGGGAAACGGCCCGGAGAGAGCCCCGCGCCAGGCCCAGCCCTGCCAGTGCCCGGGAAACGGCCCGGAGAGAGGCCCCGCGCCAGGCCCAGTCCTGCCAGTGCCCGGGAAACGGCCCGGAGAGAGGCCCCGCGCCAGGCCCAGCCCTGCCAGTGCCCGGGAAACGGCCCGGAGAGAGCCCCGCGCCAGGCCCAGCCCTGCCAGTGCCCGGGAAAACGGCCCGGAGAGAGGCCCCGCGCCAGGCCCAGCCCTCCCAGTGCCCGGGAAACGGCCCGGAGAGAGCCCCGCGCCAGGCCCAGCCCTGCCAGTGCCCGGGAAACGGGCCCGGAGAGAGGCCCCCGCGCCAGGCCCAGCCCTGCCAGTGCCCGGGAAACGGCCCGGAGAGAGGCCCCGCGCCAGGCCCAGCCCTGCCAGTGCCCGGGAAACGGCCCGGAGAGAGGCCCCGCGCCAGGCCCAGCCCTGCCAGTGCCCGGGAAACGGCCCGGAGAGAGGCCCCGCGCCAGGCCCAGCCCTGCCAGTGCCCGGGAAACGGCCCGGAGAGAGGCCCCGCGCCAGGCCCAGCCCTGCCAGTGCCCGGGAAAACGGCCCGGAGAGAGGCCCCGCGCCAGGCCCAGCCCTGCCAGTGCCCGGGAAACGGCCCGGAGAGAGGCCCCGCGCCAGGCCCAGCCCTGCCAGTGCCCGGGAAACGGCCCGGAGAGAGGCCCCGCGCCAGGCCCAGCCCTGCCAGCGCCAGGGAAACGGCTTCCCTGATGATGGGGGTGGGTCCCGGCACGGCCACCTCGGGCTGCACGGCCTGGGGACCGATTCCTGCAAGCAGGAGGCTCTGACAACTTCACTGGGAAGAGGGGATAAGGGATGGTTCCGAATTACCCAGTTACAGACGCTGCTCCCAGAGAACGTAGATCCAGTTCTGTTATCCTCAATGGGGATTCCCTCCCTCCCTCCTCTACAAGAGTAAATTCCCCTATCTGCCCCCCCCCCCACACCCAGCAGAGTAAACCCCCCCCCCCCCCCCGCCCATCCTACCCTATGTCAAAATGCTAAGCTCGTGGGGACAGGGGGGAGTTGTGGGCCCTCTGCTGCCAAAATCCCAAAGTCTGGTCCACTGCTTGGTTTTACACAGAACCAAGGCTCGCTCTGAAGCCCTCCCCACTTGCCCCCAGAAACAGGGCCACCGGGCCGGCTGCAGAGTGCAAGCAGGGTTGCCATGCGGCTCCGAGCCAGAGCGAGGGCTGGCCCCGCCGCCGTGCACAGGGCCACGTGTCCTTCTGATTTCCCCCGAGGGGTGCGTGGGTGCTGCGGTAGGACCCCGGCCGTGGGAGCAGTCTTGCAGCTCTCGTCTCTGGCCCCCCCTCCCCCCAGCGCAAAGCGACCCCCCTGCATGCCAGCCAGGGCGAGCTGCCGGCGTTTCGGAAGCCCGCGCCGCTCCTTACCTTCGTTCACCTCGTCGTTTTCCTTGTCCGCTTGGGCTTTCAGCACGTACCGCTTGATCAGGCGCTTCATGATCTGCTGGAAGAGCCGAGCAGAGCTGCGTGAGCGCGAGGAGCACCTGCAGCATCAGGAAGCGGACGCGCGCCCAGTGCAGGCCTTGCAAGCCCCGGGCTCCCTTCTGTGCCGGCTCTTACATTAATTCATTTCTTCTAGCCCGGGGTAAGAGAGGCAGCGCTGGCAGATAACGCAGGTCTCTGCCCCCCTAGCCTGCCCCTCCCTCCCTCCCGCATCTCTGCAGATCCTGATCTCCGGTCATCTTCCTCCCCGGCTTTAACCACCCTCTGTAACCGTCCCAACTATGCTTGAATTCAGCCACGGTTCTGGATGCTGCTACCCCTATCGCTAGGTTATTCCATGCATCTTCCACCCTCTCCACAAAGAAGCATCGCCTTGTGTTTCCTGGAAGCCTCCACCCTGCCATTGAGAGAGGCCTGACAAAAAAAAAAAAGTTAGCATGCATGCTAAACTCAGCACCCGATTCAAAAAGATGCAGAATGCCCCCCCCCCCCTGTTAAAAGGCAGGGCACACAGGTCCTTTTATGCCCTCCATCCAGACGCTAACCAGCGTCACAACTTTCACAATTCTCTCTCTGCAGCTCCTAGGGGCAGCAAGGATCTCGCACAAACTCTATTGCTACCCAAGTCCATTTTCCAAGATGCAGAGGAATTGTTAAAATACACAAAGGTTGCTATTCATGCAGTAAAGGATTTGAGCACAGACATTGGCAGGAGCTGTGAACGTGAGAGATTGCCCTGTGTGTCTGTCTGCGTATTTATGAATTTCTCTCTGGTCCTTTCTTCCTCGCCTTGGTTTGTTTTTTTTATCTGACTGCTAGATGGGCCGCTCGCTCCTGATCCGCTACCACCCCCCTTGCTTCGTCACCCGAGAGCGCTGCTGCTCCTTACCTGGTAGCGGGACGGCGGGCTGAGAATGCTGTTGAAGCTGTGAGCTTCGAAAACCTTCGAGTTGGACTGCGTGAAGAGGTTCAGCTGCGGGAGAGGAAACATGTGCTGATGAAGTTCTAGCCCGTTCGTTTATAAAACGGCGGCCCCGGGTGACCGCCCCGAACACCTACACGGGATCAATGGGGAAAGTCCCCCTTAAGGGGCAACAGTGAGTGGGTGACTGGGGGCCTGCCCTATAAGCTGGCCCCTGTGAGGCATCGCAGGCTGCAGGGGGAACATTTTCCCTGCTTGTGCCGGCACGTGATGACTCGTAGGGAAACCCGGCACACGAAGACGCAGAAGTGAAGCAGATTCTGATGTGTATTAAGTGTCAATCTGGAGAGGGTAACCAGGGGGCCATTCCTTTTGGTTGTACATGAAGACTGAAACATATGGGAAGCAAACATTCTTGTACGTGGAGCAAGTTCTTGCTTTGAAGATCCCTTTTAATGCCCGGGTGGGCCCTGTTTGGCAACTTTTCATCTGTTGCAACAGACAATATGCTGCAGAAAGTGATGGATTCGTAAGGCTTTCCTTTTGGCCTACAGCTCTTATCGTTTATTGATTGCTCTTTTGAGCTGCGCTGTGGATTTAAGTTTGTCAGCGTCATCGCAGGAGGCGAATGGAAGGTTGTGGGAGGGGTGGGGGTCAACGGGTCTGGTGCTAGGGGATAGGGGTTGGGGGTAAATGTATTTCTGCAAGTAATTGTGGGAATGTGCATGGCATGGATAAGAGCTAAATGCATGCAGTGTCGTTCATTTTGTCAATAAACAAATGTAAAGATAAAAAGATAGAACAGAATCTGCAAGAAGGCATGCCCATCCCTCAGACACATTCAGAGCCCTGCGAGCTGAAGTATTCCTGTTTTACAGAGGCCAGAGATTCTCTGCGTTCATCAGCTTCTTTACGTGAAATTCCAGGTATCAGCCGTGGGCTCTGAATGCCTGCCTAACGAGCCGGGTCCTCAAGGCCTTTTCTAAACGGATGAGACGTTCGGGCGGCAGATTCCACAGTCAGGGGGCCTGCGTCCCGCATTCCCACCGGATGAACCACACGTGAAAAAAGGGGCCTCGAGGAGACCCTTGTGCACAGATCTTAAAGCGTGGCGTCGCATTATAAAGCTGGCGTAGGATTGAACTCATCCAAGGCAAAAAGCTGCTATCTAGTAATTTGTGAATTAACCTGGTTCAAAACTTTCCTCAGTAACAGAGGCTACAAAGTTAAAATCCACAACAAAGAATCCCCCCGCCATGACTCACCTGTAGGAGTCCCTCAGGGTTCTGCCTTATCCCCTACACTCTTCAACATTTACCTCCTTCCGCTATGTCAGCTCCTAACAAATCTAAAACTCAAACACTTTCTCTATGCAGACGATGTCCAGATAGTGATCCCCCTTAAAGAATCCCTCTCTAAAACTCTCGAACATTGGGAAAAATGCCTCAAAAAATCAAATGCCTTCTTGCCAGCCTAAACCTCGTATTAAATGCTGCTAAAACTTAACTCCTGCTCATCTCCCCAGAAATCAGCAACACCTCCTCTTCTCCAGCTAACCCACTCTCCACCCAAGTGAGAGACTTAGGAGTTATAATTGATAACAGGATGAATTTGAAAGCATTTGTCAACCGTACAACCAGGGACTGTTTCTACAAACTCCAAGTTCTGAAAAGGATAAAACCTCTATTTCACTCTACTGATTACAGAACAATACTACAAGCAATAATCTTCTCAAAGATAGATTATTGCAAGGCTATCCTACTAGGCCTCCCATCATCGTACACCAAACCTCTACACATGGTCCAGAATGCGGCGGCAAGAATTCTCACCAACACCAGGAGAAGAGACCATATATCATCTATCCTAAAAAACCTACACTGGCTCCCTATACACTTCAGAATCATCTTCAAATCCATCACCATTATATATAAAACCATCCACCACCTTACAACACTTGACCTACAATTCCCGCTCAGCCAACATCACTCCTCAAGACCCACCAGAGAAGCATACAGAGGATCTCCCCATGTACCCCATACCAAAACCACTCATCATACAACTTTAAGAGACCGGGCCTTCTCAACAGCTGGACCAGCGCTCTGGAATTCCATCCCTCCGAACCTCCGACAGGAGCCCTGCCTCCCAACTTTCCGAAAAAGACTTAAGACCTGGTTATTCAAACAAGCTTTTCCGGACCCCTCCTAACTGCTTCCTCGTCAAATTCCACTACTCAGTCCCAGCAGCTGCTCTTTGTAAATAACTCTACATGATGTTAATCTACTACTGTATTTCTCTATTCTCCCAGTTCGATCTCCCTTGTTAATTGTAACTGCAATTTCCTTGCACTTGTTCCAGTTTTATTGTTTTTTGCACACCTTGTTCAACTGTAAACCAGCATGATGTGATTGTATCATGAATGCCGGTATATAAAAATACTAAATAAATAAATAAAAACACATAAATAAATGTAATCCTCCATTGGACAGCGAAGCCAAGGGGGGGGGGGGGTGAACCAGTCAAAACACGGGCAGCTGAATTCAGCTAAATTTACAATGCTCTAAGATAACTGCAATAATCATTTCCTGAAAAAAAAAAATCAAAGTCTGAAGCACGGTTAAAAAAATCATGAGGTTCTGAGGACCCCCGGCTGCAATGAGGCCTTCCCTCCTGCAGGGGCCCTCAGTGAGCTGCAGTCTGAGCTGCACAGGCTCATGACTCAGCACTGCCACTCCCTGAAAAGGCTTGGTCCACCCGCAATTCCCTGCCTCCCTTCGCTGTCAGTTCCTCTTAGCTGCGTGGCCGCTGCTCCTAGTCTTGCATCCTTGCTCTCGATCGGTTCTGGAGCCCGTTTCTCAAAAAAGGATAGAGGCAGGACGGAGGCAGTCCAGAGAAGGGTCTGTATGGGAAGACTTATGGGGAGAGGCTGAAAGACTGGAATATATACGCCCTGGAGGAGAGGAGGTGCAGGGGGGATAGGATGCAGGCCTTCAGATACCTGAAAGGTTGTAATGATGGGCAAACTTCAAACCTTTTCCAGAGGAAAGCAAAGGAGAACAGTGAACATTAAAAAAGGCGTGGGAGAAACACTGTGGAAATTAAGAAAAGAGTGCATGGCGGGTAACCAGCATGGGTGAGCGGCAGCTCGTACCACTAACAGAAGGCATGGGGGTTACTACCCTCAACCAATTAGCTTACATGATTTTAATGCAACTGCGGAATCGCTCTCCACTTCGACGGTGGGGGGGAGGGGGGAATGGGAATTAGATTCAGACGACAGCTCTCTGGGCCCTGAGTTTTATGGCCTGGGGTACTGATAATGCAGACATTAGGGGAAAAAGTGCAGGGCTGCTTCCGCGGCCAAGTCCAAAAGCAAAGCATGTACAGGCAGCAACGTCTGAATCAAGACAGGATGTCACTCTGTAATAATGCTGCTGGCAGTAATTTTGCTATGGGTTTGACAGTTGTTTGCTTTGATTGTCACTATTACTACCCTTAATATACGGCTTGGGGGTAACCTGCACGGAGTGGAAATTACTACCCCTAATATAAAGTTTGGGGTAGCCTGAATACAGTGGCATTTACTACCCTTTATAAAAGGTATGGGGGTAACCTGCACAGAGCAGCAGTTACTACCCTTAACAGAAATATGGGGGTAACGTGCATGTAGCAGCAGTTACTACCCTTAACAGAAACATGGGGGTAACCTGCATGGAGCAGCAGTTACTGTCCTTAACAGAAACGTGGGGGTAACCTGCACAGAGCAGCAGTTACTACCCTTAACAGAAACATGGGGGTAACCTGCATGGAGCAGCAGTTACTACCCTTAACAGAAATATGGGGGTAACGTGCATGTAGCAGCAGTTACTACCCTTAACAGAAACATGGGGGTAACCTGCACGGAGCGGCAGTTACTGCCCTTAACAGAAACATGGGGGTAACCTGCATGGAGCAGCAGTTACTGTCCTTAACAGAAACGTGGGGGTAACCTGCACAGAGCAGCAGTTACTACCCTTAACAGAATCATGGGGATAACCTGCATGGAGCGGCATTTACTTCCCTTAACAGAAACATGGGGGTAACCTGCACGGAGCGGCAGTTACTGCCCTTAACAGAAACATGGGGGTAACCTGCACGGAGCGGCAGTTACTTCCCTTAACAGAAACATTGGGGTAACCTGCACGGAGCGGCAGTTACTACCCTTAACAGAAACATGGGGGTAATCTGCACGGAGAGGCAGTTACTGCCCTTAACAGAAACATGGGGGTAACCTGCACAGAGCGGCAGTTACTGCCCTTAACAGAAACATGGGGGTAACCTGCACGGAGCGGCAGTTTTTACCCTTAACAGAAACATGGGGTAACCTGCACGGAGCGGCAGTTACTACCCTTAACAGAAACATGGGAGTAACCTGCACGGAGCGGCAGTTACTACCCTTAACAGAAATATGGGGTAACCTGCATGGAGCGGCAGTTACTATCCTTAACAGAAACATGGGGGTAACCTGCACAGAGCGGCAGTTACTACCCTTAACAGAAACATGGGGTAACCTGCAAGGAGCGGCAGTTACTATCCTTAACAGAAACATGGGGGTAACCTGCATGGAGCAGCAGTTACTACCCTTAACAGAAACATGGGGATAACCTGCATGGAGCGGCAGTTACTTCCCTTAACAGAAACATGGGGGTAACCTGCACGGAGCGGCAGTTACTTCCCTTAACAGACCTCTCTGCCTCCTTGTTATCAAGGAAATATAAAGGCATGCTCTGTCTCTCATACTAATAATGAGGGAATATTTCTTAGGGAAGTAGTTCATTTCATCTCAGGATGCTGATGACAGCAGAATACAGCCTGGCGTCTGTTATCACTTATTGTTCTATTCTCTGCTCCAGCCTCACCTCCCCATCCCTGGGAGACCCTTTAGTTGTGGGGGTGCATTACATGTGCCTGTCCCTAACCACACAGCTGAGAGGTGGAGTTATTTTTGTGGCCCCTCCCACAATAGGGGAGAGTTTACAGTTCAGTGCAGAAAAATGTGAAGCGGGATTTAGATCGGCGAAACAGTCCAGAGGTTAAAGAGCAGAATAAACTTACACAGACACAAAACTACAAGTCAGAAAGAAGAACAAGAGAAAAACACTGTATCAGTGACCTAATGATCAGCATACTGAAAGGGAGGTTCAAATAACCCAGGAACCTAAGACATTTCAAGTTAAAATGATCAGACACTTTGGGTTCAAGAGAGACCTGGTTTTTCTAACGCACTCTCATTATTAGTTCTACTTCCTCTCTAACACATCAAACCCTCTTGCCCTACGTTGTAATGTACTCTGCGAGTCACTGGCAGTTTCTGACATCGTCTTGTCTTGCTCTGAACTGCTCATTCTGTTTGGACCTGAGGAAAAGAATCTTAGTACCCAAAAGCGAGTCAAGAAATATATTCTCAGACCAAGAAAAAGGCATCATCTCATATAAGCCAGTGCGAGTACTGAGGTACCCGCTAGAAAACGGGGTACACCTTGCAGACTCACGAGAAATACTATTTGGCGTGTCTGAGCCTCTTTTATGCAATTCTCTGCTCAAAGATTTGAAAGCTGAGACATCCCTTCCTCAGTTTTGGAAGTTATTATTATTATTATTTGTTTATTCTGATTTCTCGCTATTTCTTACAAAATAATCAAAGCGATGCACATGAATAACCATATTAAAATTAAATACAGAAAAGTCATAAAATAATGAAAGCAAAAGCTAAATCAAATAGAACACAACAAATGATAACGTAAATGAAGCTAAACAATGAATAAAATAAAAGAAATAAAACACGATGTTGATAAAACTAACAGTTAAAAAAGACTTGCGAAAATAAGAAACCACAATAAAGTCTATCCTGACTGATAAGCCTGAAAGCCTTTCTAAATTTAAGATAGCCCTTTCCAAGTCTCAAGAACAGCAGAAAAGATTTCCTTAGGCTTGGTCCCAAGGAGCAAAAATAAATTCCTGTTGTACTTTCAAGTCGAATTTCTCTTGGTGATGGCAAAACTAAGAATTCTTGTTGGGACAAGCAGAGTACACGAGCAGGACGATGAGGAGTAGTGAGACTAGAAAGGTAGGAGGAGTTCCCCATCATAAGGCCTTGAAAACAAGACATCCTATTTTGAACCAGATATGCAGTGAGCCTGGAAGCCAGTGGAGAGCCATGATCAATTGAGCTTGCTGAAGATGAATTTTGCTGCTGTGTTTTGTACTAGGTGAAGTCTCCTTGTCTGATAAACTGGGAGAATAAGGAATTACAATAATCAAGACGGCTTAAAATGAGTGAATGTGTGAGAGTTTCGAGATCACTAACATCAAGATAAGGCCTGAGCTGACAGAAAAATCTTAAAAAGTGATAGGAAGTTCGCACTACTTTGGAAAATCTGCATAGAAAAGTCTTAGCAATCCATCGAAAGTAACTCCCAATATAGTAATGGAATTTTTTTAACTGAATGGGATTTCCACCAATTAGTGGGCATTTTGGCTGTCGCTGGAAGTCACTTAAAGCGTATTTATTTCTGCAGGTATTTGAAGACATGAGATGAAATCATTGACTCCAGGTTGGTATGTTACCCTATGACGTTTTCTACAATCTGGCTTGATAAATGTTACTGCATGCTTGTGTCCTGTGCCAGACTTTGTTGGTGTTTGGTTTTATGTAATCTGTTTTTATTGCTTTTAGTTTATGGATCTATCATTATTACCCACTTAGTATTGTAGATAAGGCAGGATATACATTAAAAAAAATAGAGCTATTTATTGTATTTGTTTGCTTGTATTTCTAAACCTTCACATGGACTAACTCGGCAACCACACTACTGTTCTTAAAAAAATCAGAACAAAATGTCATGCATGCAATGGGGCTAAACCAGGATTGCCTCAATGTCTTCAGGTTGACCAGGTTGGAGGTAGCAACACTAAGTCCCCGGGCTCATACTACAGAAGGTCTGGGCAGATACTGAGAAGCTCTTGGTACCTACCCTGGACTTGGAGTTATCTAATCCAGTTTCTAGATCCTTTCGCAGTCGCCTTCTGCATTTGGACCAGTTAACTATCCTCATGACTGAGTAGAAAAGAGATTTGGGGCTTGGTATGACACTGAAGGGAGGGGGAAGCGTCTTTCCATCATCGAAGTAGGACAACCAGAGCTTGGAGCGCGCAAACTTCCACTCCACGTCACTGTCATCCTGCAGAAGGAGCAAAAGGAAGAGCATTTCTCTCTCCCTCCACAGAACACAATGACAAACAAAGCATGGCAAGGTCCATTTGGTCTTATAGAAACATAGAAACATAGAAATGACGGCAGAAGAAGACCAAATGGCCCATTCAGTCTGCCCAGCAAGCTTAGCATTTTTTTTTTCATACTTATCTGTTACTCTTGGCTATTAGTAACCTTTTGGTTCTATTTCCCTTCCACCCCCACCATTAATGTAGAGAGCAGTGATGGAGCTGCATCTAAGTGAAATATCTAGCTTGATTAGCTAGGGGTAGTAACCGCCGCAATAAGCAAGCTACACCCATGCTTTTGTTTACCCAGACTATGTAATTTAGTCCTTGCTGGTTGCTGTCTGTATATAGATCCATTTTTCTTCATTCCCTCTGCCGTTGAAGCAAAGAGCTATGTTGGATATGCACTGAAAGTGAAGTGTCAGACTTTCTCCCCTGCCATTGAAGCAGAGAGCTATGCTAGATATGCATGAAGTATCAGACTTTCTCCCCTGCCGTTGAAGCAGAGAGCTACGCTGGATATGCACTGAAAGTGAAGTATCAGACTTACTCCCCTGCCGTTGAAGCAGAGAGCTATGCTGGATGTGTGTGGAGTATCAGACTTTCTCCCCTCCCGTTGAAGTAGTGAGCTATGCTGGATGTGTGTGAAGTATCAGTCTTTCTCCCCTCCCGTTGAAGGAGAGAGCTATGCTGGTTATGCATTGAACTTGAAGTATCAGGCTTATTTAGTTTGGGGTAGTAACCGCCGTAACAAGCAAGTTACTCCCTGCTTTTGTGAATGCAAATACTTTTTTCCACATTTCCTCTTGCCGTTGAAGCTTAGAGCAATGTTGGAGTCTTAGAGCAATGTTGGAGTCGCATTAACTGTGTGTATGTTTATTGAATAAGGGTATTATCTCCAGGAAGTAGCCGTCATTCCCGCGAGCCACCCAGTCTTCATTCACGTCCTCTAGACTTTATGGATCCACAGTGTTTATCCCACGCCCCTTTGAAGTCCTTCACAGTTCTGGTCTTCACCACTTCCTCCGGAAGGGCATTCCAGGCATCCACCACCCTCTCCGTGAAGAAATATTTCCTGACATTGGTTCTGAGTCTTCCTCCCTGGAGATTCAAATCGTGACACTTGGTTCTGATTTTTTTCGGACGGAAAAGGTTTGTCGTTGTCTTTGGATCATTAAAACCTTTCAAGTATCTGAAAGTCTGTATCATATCACCTCTGCTCCTCCTTTCCTCCAGGGTGTACATATTTAGATTCTTCAATCTCTCCTCATAAGTCATTCGATGAAGACCTTCCACCTTTTTGGTCGCCCTTCTCTGTACCGCCTCCATCCTGTCTCTGTCCCTTTGTAGATACGGTCTCCAGAACTGAACACAGTACTCCAGGTGAGGCCTCACCAGGGACCTGTACAAGGGGATAATCACTTCCCTTTTCTTACTCGATAATCCTCTCTCTATACAGCCCAGCATTCTTCTGGCTTTAGCTATCGCCTTGTCACATTGTTTCGCCGACTTCAGATCATTAGACACTATCACCCCAAGGTCTCTCTCCTGCCCCGTGCACATCAGCCCTTCTCCCCCCATCGAATATAGTTCATTCGGATTTCCACACCCCATATGCATGACTCTGCACTTCTTGGCATTGAATCTCAGCTGCCATATCTTCGACCACTCTTCCAACTTCCTTAAGTCCCGTCTCATTCTCTCCACTCCTTCCGGCGTGTCCACTCTGTCGCAGATCTTAGTGTCATCCGCAAAAAGACAAACCTTACCTTCTATCCTGTCCGCAATGTCGCTGACAAAGATATTGAACAGGACCGGTCCCAACACTGACCCCTGCGGCACTCCGCTCAACATCGCTCTCTCTTTAGAGAAGTTCCACTTACCATCACACATTGTCTTCTGTCCGTCAACCAGTTTGCAATCCAGGCCACCACCTCGGCACTCACCCCTAAGCTTCTTATTTTATTCACCAGTCTCCTGTGCAGGACTGTATCAAAAGCTTTGCTGAAGTCCAAGTAGATGACATCGAGTGATCTTCCTTGATCCAATTCCTTGGTTACCCAGTCAAAAAAGTCTATCAGATTTGTCTGACAGGATCTTCCCCTGGTGAATCCATGCTGCCTCTGGTCCAGCAATTCTTCTGACTGTAGATAGTTCACTATTCCTTCTTTTAACAGCGACTCCATTACTTTTCCCACCACCGAGGTGAGGCTGACTGGTCTGTAGTTTCCAGCCTCCTCTCTGTTTCCACTCTTGTGAAGTGGGATCACCACTGCTCTTCCCCAATCACTTGGCACCACTCCTCCAGTTTCTAGGGATCTATTGAACAGGTCACACAGCGGAGCCGCCAGCACATCTCTGAGCTCTCTCAGTATCCTGGGATGAACCTCATCAGGCTCCACTTTCAGTTTCCCCAGCTCTTCCCATACATTCTCTACTGTAAATCAAATTACATCTACTCCATTCTCCTCTATTTTCTTGTTAACTAGCGACGGTCCTTCTCCAGGGTCTTCTTTAGTGAACACAGAACTGAAGTATTCGTTTAATAATTCTGCTATTTCTTCATCTATCTCCACCCATTGATCCTTTTCACTTTTCAATTTCACTATACCACTTTGGACTTTTCTCCTTTCTCTGATGTATCTGAAAAATGTTTTGTCACCTTGCTTTACCTCTTTGGCAATCCTTTCTTCCACTTGAATTTTCGCTTTCTTGATTGCTTTCTTCATCTCCCTCAGTTCCACTAGATATTCTTCCTTGTGTTCTTCTCTTTGGGATTCTTTATATTTCTTGAACGTTGTTCTTTTAGCCTTTATTTTGTCAGCCACCTCCTTTGAGAACCAGATAGATTTCATTTTTCTTTTGCTTTTCTTTACTTTTCTAACATATAGATTAGTTGCCTTGGTAATTGCTCCTTTTAGATTGGTCCACTGTTGATCCACATCTCTCTCATTCTCCCAGCCTTCTAGTTCTTCCTCCAGGTACTTCCCCATTTCGTCAAAGTCCGTGTTTTTGAAATGCAAAACTTGAGTCTTCGTGCTACTTCTCCGTATCTTATTTGTGATATGAAACAATACCGTTTGATCACTGGTGCTGAGGTGGGCGCCCACCTGGACATTAGAGACATTATCCCTGTTAGTGAGCACTAGGTCGAGTATAGCTCCTTCTCTCGTGGGTTCCATAACCATTTGTTTGAACTGAGCCCCTTGCAGGGCATCCACTATCTCTGTACTTCTGTTAGATTCTGCAGAAGGGATTCTCCAGTCTACATCCGGCAGATTAAAATCTCCAACAATCACCACTTCTCCCTTCTTTCCCATCTTTTGTATGCCTTCAACTAGAGCTTTGTCAAGCTCCTCTATTTGATTTGGAGGCCTGTAAATCACTCCAATAGAAATGGAAGCCCCATCATCTTTTTTTAGGTCGGCCCATAGTGCTTCTTTGCCCCATCTTCCTTGCAGCTCATTCTTAATAACAGAAAGGGCAACCTCTTAACCATCACCCACATGCAAGAGTTTCATTCAGTGAGTTGCAATCCCCTGTTGGCTTAGGGAAGAATGAGAAATCTGCTTCTAGCTCAGACTGCACCCTTCAATTTTCTCTTACAGCTAACACCCCAATAGCTGGGTAGATCATAAGAACATAATTGGGTCAGACCGAGGGTCCATCAAGCCCAGCATCCTGTTTCCAACAGTGGCCAATCCAGGTCACAAGAACCTGGCAATTACCCAAACACTAAGAAGATCCCATGCTACTGATGCAATTAATAGCAGTGGATACTGCATCCCCTCCCTTCCTCTCCCCCAAAGTTTCCTTAAAACTCTTCCTTTATCAACATGTGAAAAACCTAAGACTGGACAACTTTTCTAGGCGACAGTTTTTGTTAATATTAAGGGAAGCTTTCACTGAAGTGCTGCTTTCAGTAATACATTCGGCAACTTGAAGACTTTTTCTAAGTTATTACTGAAACATAGAAACATAGAAATGACGGCAGAAGACCAAATGGCCCATCAAGTATGCCCAGCAAGCTACGCACTTTATCCATTTTTTTTCCCTTTTTCTCTCTCCCACCTGTTACTATTGGCTTCCAGTACCCTCCAGCCCTAATTCCCCTCCACCCAATTTAGAGAGCAGCTTTGAATCTGCATCCAAGTGACATCCAGCTCAATTGGGGGTAGCAACCGCTGCAACAAGCAGGCCACCCCCCTTGCCCCATACTCTTACCCACCCCTGTTTTTATTTTTTTGTTTTGGTTTTTTTTTGGAAATAGCAGCCCTCCATCCTTCCGCTCCGTGAAGGTGGAACACCAACTACTGGCCACTGGCATCCCGCTCCGTGAACGCCTCTGTGGCTACTGCCGCTCCGTGCAGTGTTTGAATGCCGCTGTGGCTACTGCCGCTCCGTGCAGTGTTTGAATGTCTCCACTTTATTCACGCCCTCTAGACTTGATGGATCCACAGTGTTTATCCCATGCCCCTTTGAAGTCGTTCACAGTTTTAGACTTCACCACTTCCTCCGGAAGGGCATTCCAGGCATCCACCACCCTTTCCGTGAAGAAATACTTCCTGATATTGGTTCTTAGTCTTCCTCCCTGGAGCCTCAGCTCGTGACCTCTGGTTCTGCTGATTTTTTTCTGATGGAAAAGGTTTGTCGATGTCTTTGGATCATTAAAGTTTTTCAAGTATCTGAAAGTCTGAATCATATCACCCCTGCTCCTCCTTTCCTCCAGGGAGTACATATTTAGATTGTTCAATCTCTCCTCGTATGTCATCCTGTGAAGACCCTCCACCTTCCTGGTCGCCCTTCTCTGAACCGCTTCCATCTTGTCCTTGTCTCTTTGTAGATACGGTCTCCAGAACTGAACACAGTACTCCAGGTGTGGCCTCACCAAGGATCTGTACAAGGGGATAATCACTTCCCTTTTCTTACTCGATATTCCTCTCTCTATGCATCCCAGCATTCTTCTGGCTTTTGCTATTGCCTTGTCGCATTGTTTCGCAGACTTCATATCATTAGACACTATCACCCCAAGGTCCGTCTCCTGCTCCGTGCACATCAGCCTTTCCCCCCCCATCGAATATAGTTCATTTGGATTTCCACTCCCCATATGCATGACTTTGCACTTCTTGGCATTGAATCTCAGCTGCCATATCTTCGACCACTCTTCCAGTTTCCTTAAATCCAGTCTCATTCTCTCCACTCCTTCCGGCGTGTCCATTCTGTTGCAGATCTTAGTGTCGTCCGCAAAAAGACAAACCTTACCTTCTATCCCGTCCGCAATGTCGCTCACAAAGATATTGAACAGGACCGGTCCCAACACCGGATAAGTTCTTGGAGGAGAAGTCCATTACCTGCTATTAAGTTCACTTAGAGAATAGCCATTGCCATTAGCAATGGTTACATGGAATACACTTAGTTTGTGGGTACTTGCCAGGTTCTTATGGCCTGGATTGGCCACTGTTGGAAACAGGATGCTGGGCTTGATGGACCCTTGGTCTGACCCAGTATGGCATTTTCTTATGTTCTTATGTTATGTTCTTGTGGTACACCACTTAAAACCTCTCTCTCTTCAGAGAAATTTCCATTTACCATCACGCATTGTTTTCTGTCCGTCAACCAGTTTTCAATCCAGGTCACCACCTCAGCACTCACTCCTAAGCTTCTCGTTTTATTCACCAGTCTCCTGTGTGGAACCGTATCAAAAGCTTTGCTGAAATCCAAGTAGATGACATCGAGCGCTCTTCCTTGATCCAATTCCTTGCTGAGTGCTGAAGAATCAGCTGAAACCGAATTTCAAAGCAGGCCAGCCTCAAGCCTGCACCACTCCCGGGTAGACGCTGGATGCGGTTTACTTAAATTTCAGAACCGGCTTACAGAGGAGGCACATAAATAAACCGAGCAGTCTGGGAGAGGGTCCCAAAGTGGTTGACTATGTTAGGAACTGGTTACATGATAGGCAACAGAGAGGACTCTGTTAACAGGAATCTACACCATAAATGAAATGAGACTTAAAGACCTAAGTATGTACGGTTGTATGGAAAAGATTAGGCACCCTGGTCATATATTCTATGTTTCAATGAATCTCGACGTGAACAGAAACTGACATAAATTCTACATGGTGCAAAGTTAAATATGAGAGCTTTCTGCAATTTGTTAAGCAAAATTACTAATTATTTGAGATTTCAATAGGCTGAAAATAAGAAAAAGTGAATATGGCATGTGCAAACGTTTGGAAACCCTTCCAGTAGATTAAAAAAAAAGGCCCAAAAAGTTAATTGACTCCTTAGGCTTTCAGTTAGTCAGGCGAAAATAATTCCATGGTTGAACAAATACTCTGACTCTTCAAATCTCTTTGGTTGTGGTGGTTGTTCTGGACTACTTTCAACAACCATGGTTGTTGAAAATTACCTCTGGTAACCTTTGGTGTAACATTTCTGCATGGGGGTAACCTGTAGAGAGCACAAGTTACACGCCCAAACATATACTGGGCAGACTACATGGACCTTTTGGGTCTTTATCTGCCATCATTCACTATGTTACTATGCAAAAATGGAAAACCAAAAAGCTCACAGTACACAGGTATGTTAATCCATTGTTTGGGTTCAGTTTCAACACAGGTTGTACAATCAAACACCTACTGAAATGATGCCAGAGGATCAAACCCTCCATGGCTCACTCAGAGGAGCCTTCTAAGACCTGGGTTGGGTAGAGTAGCACTTACCTCGATTTCCTGGTACGAGCTGTTTATCATGGCTATGAGCATGTTGAGGAGAACCACAACCATGGTCACGTTGTAGATGCCATATAGGATATAACCAATGTTCTCAATGAACTTGTGGTCATACTTCAGGACAACAGAGGTCACCTCAGACAAGCCAAAGATGGACCAAAACAGAGTCTTGAAGCTTTCTTCTACACTTAATGGGATTCGGAAAGAAAGAAGATAGAGGTGTTACCGAGGGCACGAATGGGCACACAGGAAAAGAGCAAAACGCAGGTAAAGAGGTTTTTCTTCATGTCTCATTCCATTTTATTATATTTCAAATTTATTAATGGATTTTCAGAAGGTTTGTTTGGCTAACTTCGTAAATTAACTGGATAAACCTAACGGAATAAAAAAATCCCCCTTCTGGTCAGTTAACTCCTATGCACACATATTTAGCTGGTCAGAAAGAGGCAAGGCCAGAGGTGCCCCCAGGGCAGGTTTATGACTTAGCCAATTAGCTCTTATTTTTATCCCCCCTCAGTCGTTTCTTCTCCCAACTTAACAACTCTAACTTCTTTACCCTTTCCTCATAGGGGAGCCATTCCATCCCCTTTATCATTTAGGTTGCCCTTCTCTGTACCTTCTCCATCGCAACTATATCTTTTTTGAGATGCGGCGACCAGAATTGTACACAGTATTCAAGGTGCGGTCTTCACCATGGAGCGATACAGAGGCATTATGACATTTTCCGTTTTATTCATCATTCCCTTTCTAATAATTCCTAACATTCTGTTTGCTTTTTTGACTGCCGCAGCACACTGAACAGACGGTTTCAATGTGTTATCCACTATGACACCTAGATCTCTTTCTTGGGTTGTAGCACCTAATAAGGAACCCAACATTGTGTAATTATAGCATGGGTTATTTTTCCCTATATGCATCACCTTGCACTTATCCACATTAAATTTCATCTGCCATTTTGATGCCCAATTTTCCAGTCTCACAAGGTCTTCCTGCAATTTATCACAATCTGCTTGTGATTTAACTACTCTGAACAATTTTGTATCATCTGCAAATTTGATTATCTCACTCGTCGTATTTCTTTCCAGATCATTTATAAATATATTGAAAAGTAAGGGTCCCAGTACAGATCCCTGAGGCACTCCACTGCCCACTCCCTTCCACTGAGAAAACTGACCATTTAATCCTATTCTCTGTGTCCCGTCTTTTAATCAGTTTGTAATCCACGAAAGGACATCATATTACTGATGTGATGTCATGCCAACTTTCTGCTGACAGCCTCTCTGTCCCATCTTAAACCTTCCTTTGCTTGTAAGGTAGGGAATATGGCCTGCTGGTTAGAGCAATGGAAAGAGTCGTTCTGGGATATAACCTTACCGTGTGACCTCGGGTACATCATACGCGTTCTGTGACGTCACATTCACGCAGATGCTGGTCTCTTTCTTTGCAAGCCAGCAGTGTGTATACTCACGTAGTGAAGGCAGAGTTGACTTTTGCCCCTAAGTAGTAGGAGTACAGGATGAACATCCCGATCATGAAGGCCAGGAACACCATGATGAAAAGAACCATGAACTTGAAGATGTCTTTCACCGTCCTTCCCAGAGAGATCTGCAGGGGCCCAAAGCTCTCGTTGGCGGGAAGGATGTAGGCGATGCGGGAGAAGCTTAGCACCACGGCAACTGCGTACAGCCCCTCCGAGATGATCTGGGGGTCAGACGGGAGCCACTTATCCCTGGCTGAGAAACAGGAAGCAAGAAATGAGGGCTGAGCCCAGCCCAGAGATATCATGGCTGCATGCATGCACCGTACTGCTCTCTCTATCCAGAAATAATCATCAGACTGCTGCAGTTTATTTTTCCTGGTCTGAAAGATTAAACAAGCAGCAATCAGACTCGTCCTCTGGAATATTTTTCTCCAAATCATTTAAGGAAAGCAAAGCCCGGGAAGAACTCCGTAAGAGCGGCAGCTGTCTGTCCCACACACTCCTCCCTGGCAGACGAACGGATGGGCTCAGAAACCCTGCATGCTAGAGAGTTGGCCTTAGGTCCAAAATCTGGTTCCGGGCTGCTGTTTTCAGGGGCTTCCTTTCAATAGGAGGCGGCCGTAATTAACCCCCAAGGGAACTTGGAATTTTGTCTTCAAATCTATCCAGTCAATGCAGACACCCAGAGGGAGTTGTTTGTTTGTTACCCGCCCTTCCTACGTTCAGAGCGGGGTAGAAATCGAACGTACGCAGTCAAGTGAGAGGAGAGGGCAGGACAATGCACCACTCTTACTAAAAAGGGGAACGACGTAATTCTTCAGGAAGGGAGAAAACCGAAACGGGCGCCCGACCTGTTATTCCATGACGGTGGCATTAACCTTCTCTCGAGCAGGGACCCTTCCCTTCCCTGGGCCTTCCCCAGGACCCTCCATTGTGGCAGCTTCTTACGAACTCCTGTGTCAGACAGAAACTCTCACAGGACCTTTCCGTGGTTGGGTAGCTTCCCTTCTCCATGAACCCCCCCCCCCCCCCCAACTGAGGACAATCCCCTCAGGACCTCACCTGTCCAAAAATGTCCTCAGGAATGGATGAGGAATCCTTCACCTTCAGTAAGATGTGGCCATGGCCCAACCCTGTCCTCGGGGCTCCAGCCACCTTCCCTGGGCAGGAATTAGCTCTTTTTCTCCACCCTCATCTCTACGGAGAGATGGACTCCCCAGACGGCAGGCTACAGCCCCGGCCGTTCCTTACTCAGACCTCCCCAGAGTTTTATCAAATTCAGACCCTGCCCATGGGGCGTGTTAATCCTCCAAACACATTCCCAGCTACGCTCCTGGCCCAGCAGGACGGTGGAGACCTCTGCGGCCATGGCACTGTTATTAAGGAGCATATGTAATAGGCTGGTAGATGTGAGATATCTGCTTCTGATCTGGAGCAAAGCTTTTGAGAGATTCCTCACACACCGGCTTTAAGAATACAGATCCCCCATGCGCCTGCGGTTTTTCTGGCCCCTGCCCAATGACCTGGAGAGGGCGGATGGCACTGGGTGCAGGGGCGGTGCGTCTTACCGTAAGTAAAATACTCCACTTCTGGTGGCAGCGCCACCATGGTGAGGTCCCGATCCGGAATATATTCGTCCACATACTGCTGTGCCTTCATGGCCTGCATAAAGGCAAGCAGCCTAGCCGTGAAGGCGGCAATGAAAATGGACAGCATCCCAAAATCCAGGACGTTCCACAACTGCAGGATATACTCCCTGGGACCCTCCAGCCAAAGCTCTTTACACTCTGACCACATCATTCCTGCAACCAGATAAAGCACATTCTTATTATTGTTATTGTTCCTGGGAGAAGGGACGGCCCCTGCTTACAATATTGGACTAAAAGTCGGGAGACACTTTTACCAGTGACTCTCTGAGGGACTCCCGTTAATCCCTTTATCTCCCAGTGCCTGAGTTCAAATCCCAGTTCTGTCACTGACTCTGTGTGACTCTGGGCAAGCCACTTTATCTCCCTGTGCCTGAGTTCTAATCCCAGTTCTGTCACTGACTCTCTGTGTGACTCTGGGCAAACCACTTTAGCACCCTGTGCCTGAGTTCTAATCCCAGCTCTGCCACCAGCTCTTTGTGGGCTCCCATTAGTCCCTTTATCTCCTTGTGCATCAATTCTAATTCCAGCTCTGTCACTGACTCACTCTGTGACCCTGTGAAAATAACTGCATCTCCCTGTCCCTGAGTTCTAATCCCAGATCTGCCATTGACTCTCTGCGTAACCTTGGGCAATTCATGCTAACTTCCTGTGCCTCAACTCTAATCCCAGCTCTGCCATGACTCTATGAGACTTTGGGCAAGTCACGCTAACTCTGTGTGACTCAGTGCCAATCCCAGCTCTGTCACTGGCTCTCTGTGTGACCCTAAGCAAGCCACTCTATCTCCCTGTGCCTGAGCTCTAATCCCAGCTCTGCCACTGGCTCTCTTTAAGACTCCCATTAGTCATTATGAAGAACATTCCAGTAGGTAGGGCCTGATATTTAGAGCTATCTGCCAACAGACATGAACGAATGGGAGAATAAACGAATGGGTAGCCCTGCTCCCCTTTTCACCCCTATTCCTCCACCCCACAATTTTAGAGGGAAAAGATATTTCTCATCTCTAGTTCCAGAGATAACATTGAAGGGTTCTGCACTGCCAGTAATCAAAAAAATGAAAGCACCCTGGACTGTGGATTGACGGTCACACTCGTCTCACAAGTGCGATGCAACCGTGTTTTGCTCCGTTATGCAGTATACAACACTTGCATTCGGGATGTTTGCTGTAGCTTGCAGTGACAGCTCCTATTGCCAGGGGAGAATGTATTCTTTCCTTCCTCGGAGATCCCCCTACAGGTTTCCTGAGGGATGGGAAGGAGAGGAGAGCACCTACCTACAACCCACACCATGATCAGCATCTCCGTCCAGGTGAAGCGGGTGGTGGTCACCCGGAAGATCTGCTTGGGGTACTCTGTCACCGTGATGTTGGGCAGTGTTTTGATGCCTTCGAACCTGTCCGAGGCGTTGAACACCAGCAGGCACAGGAATATGATGAAGGAGGCAGCGTGCGCCACAAACTTCATGAAGGGGCTGCGCAGAATCTTCCCGAGCTGCAAGGAGCCAATGACAGGCACTTTAGCAGTGGTGCATGCCCCAGTACCATGCTCACACACACACACACACACACACACGGGTTGTGAAAAAAGCGCGCACAGGAAAACCCAGCACGCACAAGAAGAGGAAACTAAAGAACACGGCCCATGCATTTATTGTACATTACCCTGCCCACAAAAAAAATCTGAGGGCACATTGGCCCTGAGGTCCTTGGCTGACAGACGTGGAGGGGAATTAACACTGGAATTAGTTTGCCTTCCCTGCACCACCGCGCTTCCTGGATCATCCCTTTCTGCAGCCGTCTACAAAGCAGGGGATCCTCCTCAGGCGCCGCGCGCTGTGTCCCTCAGCCACTGCAGCCTCCGCCTCACAGCCACAGCCACTGCAGCACCCCGCCTCACAGCCACTGCAGCCTCCGCCTCACAGCCACTGCAGCACCCCGCCTCACAGCCACAGCCACTGCAGCACCCCGCCTCACAGCCACTGCAGCCTCCGCCTCACAGCCACTGCAGCACCCCGCCTCACAGCCACTGCAGCCTCCGCCTCACAGCCACAGCCACTGCAGCACCCCGCCTCACAGCCACTGCAGCCTCCGCCTCACAGCCACAGCAGCACCCCGCCTCACAGCCACCACCTCAGAGCCACAGCCACTGCAGCACCCCGCCTCACAGCCACTGCAGCCTCCGCCTCACAGCCACAGCCACTGCAGCACCCCGCCTCACAGCCACTGCAGCCTCCACCTCACAGCCACTGCAGCACCCCGCCTCACAGCCACAGCCACTGCAGCACCCCGCCTCACAGCCACTGCAGCCTCCACCTCACAGCCACTGCAGCACCCCGCCTCACAGCCACTGCAGCCTCCGCCTCACAGCCACAGCAGCACCCCGCCTCACAGCCACAGCAGCCACCACCTCAGAGCCACAGCCACTGCAGTACCCCGCCTCACAGCCACTGCAGCCTCCGCCTCACAGCCACAGCCACTGCAGCACCCCGCCTCACAGCCACAGAAACTGCAGCCTCCGCCTCACAGCCACAGCCACTGCAGCACCCCACCTCACAGCCACTGCAGCCTCCGCCTCACAGCCACAGCCACTGCAGCCTCCGCCTCACAGCCACAGCAGCACCCTCCTCACAGCCACAGCCACTGCAGCCTCCGCCTCACAGCCTCAGCCACTGCAGCACCCTCCTCACAGCCACTGCAGCCTCCGCCTCACAGCCTCAGCCACTGCAGCACCCTCCTCACAGCCACAGCCACTGCAGCACCCCGCTAGCTGAAGGCGAACGCCTACCACACAGGTCCCTTTTACAGCTGTTATGTGAGCAAAATAAGTGTAACGTTCCAGCGTAAACGAGCTGCAGTTAGCGTGTAAAGCCTTCGGATACTGGGGGGATTCAGCCATTGCCCGGGTTTAAAGAGCTTGCGTTGCTGGCGGGTGGGGCTGGCGTTACGGGCAGTACGCGGGTAGCTCAGGCTGTTCTGGTGGTCGAGGCTGCTTGGGTAGCCCTGAGTTTTGGTTTAGCTGGGACAGTTACTGACCTCTTTTTTTTGGGGGGGGGTTTGGTTGACTGCAGATTGGAAAAAGTCACGAATACTTGCTCTCATCTGACATTTTTTTTTATCGGGCAGTCATCCTATTTGTTTTATCCTAAAGGCAAGATCCAGAGATGCAGACTATGGCAGCACACACAGCAAGGCCCATCTATCTAGTCCTCCCAGCTGACTTCCTGGTACCATGCCACAGACCCCTGCTGATCGCTGGCTTTTCCCCTTCGCTTCTCTGCCACTAGGGGGGCCCCCTCTGTGCCTGCCCCAGGCCTTCTTGCTGTTTTTGGCCTCCCCCACCTTCCCTGGCATCCACCGGCCTTTCAGAGAAGGAACATTTCCCGATGTTACTCCCGAGTCTGCCCCCTTGCAGCCTCACGTCGCGGGTTCTCAATTCCTTTCCTCGGGAAAAGCTTTCCTTCCTGTGCCGTATTAATTAATACCTTTGAGGTATCTGATTATCCTTTTGCCAGCTTCCCCTGCCTCTCCTCGCCTCTGGGTCTCTAAATCTCATGGACTAAGGCTCGAGGCCCAGAATCTTTTTGTTATGCTTTAAAAGATCCGAGAGCGGAGAAGCAGCAGAGTTAATTAGAGAGAGAAAAAAAAATGAAATCGGGCAGTGCTTCCCGTAGCTGGCAGGGTTTTGCACGCCGAAATTCAGGGCCCTGCAATGCTCCCTACCTGTAGGTTCCTAAATCTAAGGGAATGGCTTGTGATTTTAGGGATGCAATGCAATCTAACACAGGAACAGCAAAAATACTCTTTGGACGACGTAAGTCTATGCCAGACCCTTCCTGTGCTCCTGTTTGGACGTCTGGCTCGGCTTTTCCACCTCCACTGCTACGCCAGGTCCCTCAGTGCAAACCTGCAATTCATTTGCAGAGATTCAGGCACCTGAGGTAGGAGCCCGGTAATGAAAATCCTCGCTCAGGGCCTCGCTTTTATCTTCCCCCCCCCTCCCCCCCCCCCCCCCCCAGCCCCTGCTATTCCCGCCCTCCTAGGCTTCTAAACGAGGCTCCCTGTCCTAAAGTCGTCCCCCCCCCTCACCCCCTGGTACCTCTTCAGCTGAAGTACCAGGTAACAGGGGGGGGGGTCAGCGTTCGGCCCCGCCGAGCCAGTCCCAGGTTTTACGGCCATCGCCCTGCTGGACTTGGGTTCCAACGGGAGTAAAAACCAGGGGTGGGGCCTCGTCCGGCCACCCGAGCTCTGAGCCGCTCGTGCCTTCGGTTCCGCCAGCCTGGAGGAACCCGGTCACTGGCAGCCGGGCGGTGGCCAGGGGGCCCGGCGGAAATCCGAACAGCCCAAGCACAATTCGGGAAAGCCGGCGGCTGCAAACGGGCAAGACAAGCACCCAGACACACACACACCCAGACACACAGACACATCCAGGCCGACGGAGAGGCCAGCGGCCAGGCCCCTACCCTGCTGCACGGCGCCATCCAGTAGCTGACGGCAATGAGGGGCAGGCCCAGGGCCACGACCAGCACCACCAGGCACTTGACAGCGATGGCCTGCTCCCGCAGTCCCGACAGGTTTTCGTACCAGATGGTCAGCAGCTGCTGTTGACAGTTGGGATGGGCGACAAACTAGAGGGAGAAGCAGAAAAGCCAGGGTAGCCAGGGAACAACAGCCGCACAGGATCTCGGAGGCCCTCAGGCAGCCGGGAGAGGGCCCCTTCCTGTGCCTGTTAAGCCACGAGTACCTCGAGAGCAGGGGTGGGCAGTTCCGGTCCTCGAGGGCCACAAACCTGTCGAGGTTTTAGGATATCCTAATGAATATGCATGACCTAGATTTGCATACAACTGAGGCAGAGTGCATGCAAATCTCTCTCATGCATATTCATTAGGGATATCCTGAAAACCCGACTGGTTTGTGGCCCTCGAGGACCGGAACTGCCCACCCCTGCTCAAGAGGATGCTTCTCGTACTTTCTGAGAATGACCATTTGACGCTTACCTTGTTCTCTCTCTCTCTCTCTCTCTCTCACAGTTGCCCTTGCGGGGGATTCTTTGCTCAGCGTCGCAGGCGAGGGCGGCTATCTAATGACCACAGACCCTCCCCGGGGGGGGCAGCTCCTGTAAGTCTCCCTGCGCTGGCACCTCGCCTCGTGGCCTTGCTGTGGCCATTTTCTTCCTGACCTGGCCTGTCTTCAGCTAACACGGGAAGCCTGGGCTGTGCTTACTGCTTTGCTGCCTTCCTTGGGGAGGGGGGGCAATGCCGGAGGGGCTGAGGCCCGGGAGCGAGGCAGGAATTCCCGGCTCCGAGCCGCTGCCCTTCCACCACGGACGCTGGCCACCCGGGTGAGAGTTCGAAGGCCCTAAAGGTCACCACACTAACGCACTGGGCAGCACACCCCAATCATATCTGGGGCGCCCACTGATTTTTATTTGGATATTCTGCCCCCCCCCCAGTAAATGATCGTTCTGCTGTTCCAGCCTCTGTCTCTCTCCTGTCTTTTCGGACCCGACCCGACTGCCGTGGGGAGGCCCCAAGGTTCGGTTCTCGGATTGGGCCTGCTGCACCTCACGTCGGTAGTGTTTACGGCCCCTTGAGAGGGCGCAGAGTGATGGTCATCAGCAGGGGCGACGCCGGGTGGCTGGATTTAGAGCCCATGATACCCACTCACCCCCCCCCCCCACCTCCGCCACCTCCAGCCTCAGGGACCACTGCTATAAGGAGCAGATTAGGAAAAGTGGGCAGGGCGATGTCTATTAAAACAGAGAGGAAAACAAAATCCCTGGGTACTCGCAAATGAAGGCTCACGGTGCCAGGATCCCAGTGCTAATCCTAACCTAGCTGGAAGAAGAAGTAGGGAGGAGGCCGGATTCTATTCTAAACTCTAAAGTATTTTCCAGTTATGGCACCTGTGCATTCATTACTATACCACAGGCATTCTGCCACCTCTCCATCCTACTATACCATGATTTATAACAATAAATCCAACCTTTTGCTGGCTATGTGGAAGTTTTCCCTTTTCAGGTGGCAGATTCTACAACGAAATCTCCCGTTGCTCACCGAGGGCACACCTCACGCATATATACAATCGCTCCCAGCATGCCTTGTGCTATTCTGACCATTGTGTTTTTACCCTCAGCTCTGAAGGTGGAAGGATACAGCAGATTCTCTGGCACACGGGGTTACCTTTTTCACTTCGTATTTAATGGCCAGTCTGACCCGGCTGAGCGACGATCTGTGCCTCTGCGCCTCCACAGGCTCAGCATTCACATCCCCGTTCAGGATGGCCTCCACCTCCTCTGAGTCCCGGCAGAGGTCAAGGACCCCCACCACAAAATCCTTGCACTGCATGGATAACTTCCGATAGTCATTCTGCAGGGAGAAGAAGAAGAAAGCCCTGAGCGAATCTGTTTACCAGCCAGAAAGAGGACCCGGCTGTGTCACTTCTCTCCCTGAGTAAGTATGCTCAAGGACGTTTGGGAGTGACCTTGAACTCCCTGCAGTCAGCATCTGCTCCTTTCTAAGAATACCGTGCTTTACCACTTCTTCCCAGCTTCCAAAAGACTAATTTAAAGAAGGATTTGGAAAGGTTTCTTGTACACAATTATTGCAGCTGTTCAAAGTACGTCGTCCTCGTGTCTCTACAATACATTTCAAAAAAGATGATGAGTGAGGACAGTTCATGTTATAATTTATAACTGGCTTAGAAGAGGATTGGATAATCTACAGGACTATGCAACTGAATATCCGCAGATAAATCACTACTTAGCCGGATAAGTCTTATCCATCTAAGTTAAGACCTGTTATTGGGTGCCATTGGGTGCCTTATTGTAAACCGTTGCGATGGTCCATACTTATACGACGGTCTATAAAAGTTTAAAAATAAATAAATATTGAGCAGGTCTGTCTTTGATGGATAACTTATCTGGCTAAGGCTGAATATTGTTACTTAGCCAGATAACTTATCATTAAGCCCATTGCCTGTCCCCAATTAATCCGGCTAAGTTTTGGCCGGATAAGTAACATCCATCTAAGTGCCAGCTGCTGAACATAGCTGGATGTCTAGATCGGGTGCGTCATAATGCCCTGCATATGTGGGGCTGCTGCTACCATGACCTTGGTTGAGGGGCTGCCGCTAGGGTGAAAATCACTCTTGAAACTGGGCATGCTAACCTGATTCAAAGAACCTAACTAGGTTCTGATGGGGCACCCAGATGGGAATATTGGAGTGAGCTTCCGCTAGGTCAGAAGATGCAAGGTACTCTCCTGGCTTCACCAAAGCTATCATTGACCGGAGTTTCTCCATCAAGAAATGGGGCCCATGTGAGTATCTGCTGGTTCTCTTTTGGTCCAATACTGGGAGTAAGGGACTATCTTTCTCGGTCTCTTTTTTTTAACCATACAATGTATTGAATAGGTGCCAAGACCCATTTTTTGTGGGTTTCCCCTGAAGCCACAGCCCTTGAGGGCATCCTCACCAGATTGCAGCTACGGTCAATCAAGACTGCTAAGGCTACTGGAACCCTACAGGTACTGGAATAGCCATCATGCTCTGGAGGTTCCACCGACTCCTCAAGGTACTGGGATAATGATTGTTCTCTGGAGGCTCCACAGACTCATAAGGGTTCTGGGAGCCGACCAGGGCAGGGCCTTGGAAGGTGCTCCCACTGGGAAAAATCAACCCCTAGCAGTTCTTGACCCAGGAGCAACAAAGACTCAACTATGCGGGCCACACTTTGGCTCTGGGAGCTAAGTCCTCTTCATGTGTCCGCAATTGCTGGAGACAGAGACTACTGGTATTGAACCAGGACCACTTCCCTTTTATACCCTTGGGTGAGATCATTAAAGATGTGTGTCCTCTGTCTTTGTCTTCCGTAGAGTAGGTCCCATACATAATGATCGGTCTAGTAGAAAGATAAGGAATTAGAGTTCTCAGTCCAGCACAGCAGGAAAAAAAAACCAGAAAACAGTTCAAAGCACAAAAAAATCACAGTCTACACTCTCCCAGGACAACTTCTACATCTCAGATTTCCTCTTCTCCACTCTCTAGATATTCTGCATACTCAGGAACATTCAAAATTTCTCTTTAATGCTCCCACAGTTTCTTTCAAAATTTCATTTACTCACAAACACCAGAATTGACTCCAGGACAACTCATCCCCAGTGGTGTAGCTAGGGGGGGGGATGCCCCCGGGCACTGGCTTCAGGGGAGGCACAGCAGCTTTGCCTTGAAGGGACAGCGGCAGCAGGAGATGCCACGAGGCCGCTGGCGGAATCCAACCTGCTGGCGGCCAAAGAGGAAGAGAGGCTGAGGGCTGCCAGCAGAGTTCAACCCACTGATGGTCAAAAACATGAAGAGGCCTTTTATCTGTGGGGACAGGGTAGCAGAAGCCATGTACACCCGTGGGGAAAGTTGTGCGTGGGCATGCATAGCTTCCGCTTTCCTCACCCCCAGAACAGGAAGGCTGGCAAGCTGTGGTGGAGGCCATATCACCATGACCCAAAGTCAAGAGGAGGGCTGTGGTAGAGCTCATCCCACCATGGCCCAAAGTCAGGAGAAGGCCGTGTGTGTGTGTGTGCACATGTGTGAGTGGTTGTGTGAGTCTGTGTGGCTGTGTGTGTGTGAGAGCCTGGGTGTGTGCAAGTGAAAGCTTGCGTGTGTCTGTGTGAAGGCCTGTATGCATTATGTGTGTGAGAGCCTATGTATGTGTCTGCGTAAGAGTCTGTATGCGTGTGTGTGTGTGAGAGCCTGTATGCATGTTTGTCTGTGCGAGAGCCTGTGTACTGCTATTAATCAATAAGGAATAGCCACTGCTTGTTGCCAGCATTAGTAGCTTGGGATCTATTTAATGTTTGAGTACTTGCCAGGTACCTGTGACTTGGATTGGCCACTGCTGGAGACAGGATGCTGGGCTTGATGGACTCTTGGTCTGACCCAGTATGGCATGTCTTATTTTCTGTGTGAGAGCCTGTGTGCATGTGTTCTGTGTGAGTCTGTGTGTGTCTGTGTGGAGAACCTGTTTACATGTGTGTATGTCTGTGTGTGTATAAGAGAGAGCATGCGAGAGTATCTGTGAGGGAAAGAGAGCCTGTGTATGTGAGAGAGAGGGAGTGTGTGAGAGCATAGGCATGCATATGAGACAGAGAGTGGCAGCCTTCATCTGAAAGTGGAGGAGTAGCCTAGTGCTTAGAGCAGCTGGCTATGGCCCAGGGTTCAAACTGAAGAAATTACTTACCTGATAATTTGTTTTCCTTAGTGTAGACAGATGGACTCAGGACTAATGGGTTATGTGTTCTTCTGCTAGCAGATGGGAGATGGAGTCAGATTTCAAACCTGACGTCACTCTAGATACACCCCTGCAGAAACCTCAGCTCTTCAGTATTCTCTTCAAAAAGCCATTGTGGATATATAACTTGATTAAACTTGATTGAACTGGTTCAACTGATTTTAAACTGGAGACCACCAGTGCACTCAATCAATTAACGCCAACACCGGACAAGCTGTGGGTGTCTTGAACTAGGGGTAGGCAAAGGCTTACCCATATTTGCTTAGTCTCGAGGTTCACTTCCGAGGTCCTCCTTCTGTGGGGCAGCCATGGGCGGGACACTGAGTCCATCTGCTACACTAAGGAAAACGAAATTATCAGGTAAGTAATTTCGCCATTTCCTAGCGTGTAGCCAGATGGACTCAGGACCAATGGGATGTACAAAAGCTACTCCCGGACAGGGCGGGAGACTGCCCGTGGCCCACTTAATAATGCCCTTGTGAAGGCTACATCTTCTAGGGCAGGTGTGTAGGGAGGACCATGTTGCTGCCCGACAGATCTCGACGGGCGACAGCAGCTTGGTTTCTGCCCAGGAGACTGCCTGGGCCCTCGTAGAATGAGCCTTAACCTGCAGTGTAAAGGGCTTTCTTGCCTCTATGTAGGCTGCCTTGATTACTTCCTAGATCCAGCAGGCTATGGTCGCCCACGAGTCCGCTTCTCCTTGTTTCTTCCCGCTGTGAAGAATGAACAAGCGATCCATTTTGTGCACCAGTTCCGACCTTTTCAGGTATCGCACCAGGAGTCTGCCGACATTTAGATGTCTAAGAAGGCGTGAGTCTTCCGAGTCCTTCTGTTCCTCCGGAGATGGTAGGGAGATGGCCTGGTTCAAATGAAACTCGGAAACCACTTTCGGTAGGAAGGAGGGGACGGTGTGCAGCTGTATGGTTCCAGGAGTGAACCTAAGGAACGGTTCCCGCCAGGATAGTGCCTGTAGTTCAGAGATGCGATGAGCTGAACATATTGCCACCAGGAATACCGTCTTCAATGTTAAGAGGCGTAGTGACAGACTGCGTGTTGGTCTGAAGGAAGCCCCTGCTAGGAAGTCTAATACCAGCTTGAGATTCCATAGGGGCACCGGCCACTTTAGGGGTGGCCGGAGTTGTTTAACCCCTTTTAGGAAACGGGTCAAATCCGGATGAGCTGATAGTCTGATACCGTCCACTTCGGCTCTCACTGACAACCCCTTCTTCATACCATCCTGTAGGAACTCCAGAATCATGGGAATTTTGGCTGTCTGCAGGAGTATCCCGCAGTCCTCGTATCGGGCTTCAAATAGTCTCCAGATCCGTATGTATGACAGAGATGTTGAGAACTTGCGCGCGCGGAGCAGGGTGTCAATCACGGCCTTCGAGTAACTGCCCTTCTTCAGGCGAGTCCTCTCAAGGGCCAGACCATAAGAGAGAATCGAGACGGATCTTCGTGAAGAATCGGGCCCTGCCGGAGAAGGTCCCTGTGTGGAGCTAGGCACAGAGGGCTCCCCACAAGGAGTCTTTGCATGTCTGCGTACCATGGTCGTCTTGGCCAATTTGGGGCCACTAGTAGAACTAGTCCCCTGTGATGATCTATCCTGCGGATGACCCTGCCCAGTACTGGCCATGGGTGGAGGGCGTACGGTAAGTTTTCCTCTGGCCAAGTCTGGACGAGAACATCAATCCCTTGGGAGAGTGGCTCTCATCTGCAGCTGAAGAACCTGGGGACTTGGGCACTGAGATGGGTGGCCAGTAGATCCATGGCTGGGAGGCCCCAGTGATTTACTATCAGTTGGAAGGCTGTGGTCGACAGTGTCCATTCCCCCGGGTCCAGGCTCTCTCTGCTGAGGAAGTCTGCTGAGACGTTGTCTTTTCCTGCGATGTGGGAGGCGGAGATCCCTTGTAGGTTTATCTCCGCCCATGCCATGAGAGGGTCTATCTCCAGAGACACTTGCTGGCTCCTGTTTCCTCCCTGACGGTTGATGTAAGCAACCATTGTGAGTTGTACGACATTACTCGAATTGCTTTACCTCGGAGTATGTGGCTGAATCGCAGGCAGGCTAGTCTGACTTCTCGAGCTTCAGGCGGTTTATGTTCCATCCTGCCTCTTCCTGACAGTGGGCTCCCCACCCTCGCAGGCTCACATCTGTGGTGAGCAAGATCCAGTTCGGTAGGGATAGGTTTACTCCTCTGGTTAGGTGGTCTTCTTGTAGCCACCACTGAAGCTGAGAACGTACCTCTGCTGGTAGTTGGAGGCGGATTGAGTAGTCCTGGGACAGTGGGTTCCAACATGACAGTAAGGAGCGCTGGAGTGGTCACATGTGGGCCCTTGCCCATGGGACGACCACCAGGGTTGATGCCATGAGGCAGAGGACTTGAAGAAAGTCCCATACCTTGGGGCGTGTATTGGTTATCAATCGTCGTAATTGTTCTATCACTTTCCTTCTCCTCGGGGGAGGGAGGACGACTTTGTTCTGTTTGGTGTCGAAACAGGCCCCCAGGTACTCTAGAGATTGAGAGGGCTGCAGCTCTTGCCCATGTTCACGACCCAACTGAGTTCCTGCAGTAGGTTCTTGACTCTGCTGGTCACCTGCTGGCTCTCTTCCAAAGACTTTGCCCTGATCAGCCAGTCGTCCAGGTAAGGGTGTACCAAAATCCCGTCCTTCCTCAGTGTTGCTGCCACGACCATCATAATTTTGGTGAATGTTCTGGGGGCGTTTGCTAGGCCGAAAGTTAGCGCTCGGAACTGGTAATGGTGACCCAGTATCGCAAAGCGTAGAAAGTGCTGGTGATCTTGATGGACTGGAATGTGAAGGTAAGCTTCAGATAGGTCCAGGGAGGTTAGAAACTCTCCTGGTTATACTGCCATTATTATGAAGTGAATAGTCTCCATGAGGAAATGTAGTATCTGCAGATGACGGTTGACGTTCTTGAGATCCAAAATGGGTCGGAATGATCCTTCCTTCTTGGGAACGATAAAATAGATGGAATGGCGCCCCATATTTTGTTGGGGCATAGGAACCAGAGTTATTGCCTTCAGGTTGAGTAGTCTTGTTAGAGTGGCTTCCACTGCCAGTCTTTTGGTGTGGGAGTGGCAGGGTGACATCATAAATTTATCTCGAGGAATGCTACGGAACTCCAGAGAGTAACCTTCTCAAATGATGTTCATTGTTTCCCTGTACATATTTTCTCCTCACGTTTCCGTCTTCACCCCCCCCCCTGCCCCCCCATTTTGTCTCGACCACCCCCTCCCCTCCCTCCCCTATTTATTTAGTTATTGATCTGTTACTATGTTCTAGGTTACACAATGTTCCTTGTAAAGGCTTTGCCTATATATATCCTTGTTTTAAGTTTTCTGTAAACCGGCACGATGTGCAAACGGTTGCCGGTATATAAAATTAAATAAAATAAATAAAAAATAAATAAATTTGTCCGTGATCGCGACCCATCTTTGGTAGAAGAGGGCAAGTCGACCCCCTATTTCCTCTTCCTGTGGATGGGTTGGCCCATTCTCATTGGGGAGCATGGCTGGTGCTTGCCCTCGGGCCTGTTCCTCTCTTGGTCTGTGTGTTCCAAAAGGGCTGGGACCTTCCGGAGGGACGAGGTGCCTGGAACTGTGAGTTCCTGTAGGGTTTAAAGTGTTGTGAGTTTCTGCCCTTGGTTCTTCTGGGGGAAGGGTGCTGAGATCTTTTACTCCTGTCTTCCGGTAGCCGAGGCACTGGGATTCGCCCCATTTGCTGGCTAACTTCTCCAATTCGCTTCCGAATAAGAGAGATCCTTTAAAAGTCATTCTTGTGAGATTCGCTTTAGAGGTCACGTCAGCAGACCAATTCTGCAGCCATAGTTGTCTTCTGGCTGCCACTACCAAGGCTACTCCTCTGGCTGAGGAACGTACCAGATCTGAGCTTGCGTCCGTCAGGAAGGCTGCTGCAGGTTCCATCGTCTCAACGGTATACGTTCTGGAGTTATTTGCCTCTCTCGAGAAGAATAAGCAGGAACGTGCGACCAGTGCACAGCAGGAAGCAGTCTGCAGTGTCATTGCTGTTGCATCGAAGGGCTGCTTAAGAATGGATTCCAAACGTCTATCCTGAGTATCCTTCAATGCAGCCTCTCCCTCAATGGGAATGGTTGTTTGCTTTGAGATGGCACAGACCATGGTGTCCACTATCAGTAAGCGCAGGCGTTCCTTGGTCGCTGGTTCCAGAGGGTATAGGGCTTCCAAGGTCCGATCCCCTTTGAAGCTGGCCTCTGGGGCATCCCACTCCAGGTCAATCAGTTCCTGGATGACTTCCATCATTGGGTACACCAGGATTGGTTTCTTCTTTGGTTCCGCCATAGGGTCCGTGCCTGGAATACCCAGAGTCTTCAGAGTCTGGGACACAAGGGCTGGTAATTCATCCCTGTGGAAGAAGCGAAGCATGGTTCGGTATGGTTCCAGGCCTGGAGGGATTTCTCCTTCTTCCAGGGAGCCACCATCATCGTCTGAGGTGGCCGGGTCCCTGTCCGGGAAATTCTTGGTTAGATGAGGCAGGTCTCAAGGCATCCGAGCAGGGTCGGGAGGATCTTGTGCTTCCGGCAGGGGTTGAGCCTGGGACACAGCCGGGGCTCATTGCATCTGAACGAAGGCTTGCAAACCTTGGAAAAATTCTAACCAGAAGGCCCCTGGATCCATGTTAATCCCAGGGGGAGTCGGAGTAGGAGCCCCTGAGGTGCCCTCTTGTGGAGAATCCATCTCAGAGACGCATAGGTCCGGGGAGCTATCGTCTATATTAGTTCCGGACCCATCCTCAGACAGTGAGGGACCAGGTTTTGGTTCCCCCTGGGCTTCCTCGCAATGCTGGCACAGGCAGGACTCCAGTTCAGGCTACGCAGCTCTTATGTGGCAGGCTGTGCAAAGAGAGTGCCTTCTGGCCTTCTTGGACACCAGTGCCATCGCCTCTATGTCTAGGCGCGCAGGTAATGCAGTGTGCGCTCAATTGTGCGCTCGGTTATGTGTGCTGCTGTGTGCGCAGCTATGCGCGCATCTGTATTGGACGCACACAAGTTAGGTGCATCGGCCGCCCGGCCTGCGCCATGCGTACCGCCGGTCGAAAAGGAAAGATGGCACAGATGCCCTCCACACGTAAGATGGCGTCCCCGAGGGTCTCCACCTGGACCTCTGCAGCGAATCAGGGCCT
>NW_021820653.1:301668-368519 GCF_901001135.1 Rhinatrema bivittatum
TCTAAATGAGAGAGGTAGGTGAGGATCCTAAGAACATAAGAAGTGCCACACTGGATCAGACCAAGGGCCAGCGAGCCCGGCAGACGGGCTCACGATTACCCAGCAGATCCTCAATAGTCTTCTGGAAAAGGTACGAGCAGTAGCTCCCTTCCCTAAGTAAAGACATTCTTGGTTCCAGAGGAGGCCCAAGAAGATAACTCTCATATGTAAGAAGAGAGGGGTTTACTACAAAGAATCAAGAGGTTTCCTGGAAGCTTGAAGCAGCCTCCAGTGGTGAACTGAAGAAGAGGAGGAGAAAGAGTACGGCTAAGATGAGTCCTTCTCACAACGTTCTCATCCTCATCCAGTACAAAAAGGTGCACAGGAGTAAGATGAGTCCTCCTCACAACGTACTCATCCTCATCTAGTACAAAGAGGTGCACAGGAGTAAGATGAGTCCTTCTCACAATGTTCTCATCCTCATCCAGTACAAAGAGGTGCCAGGACTAAGATGAGTCCTCCTGACAACGTACTCATCCTCATCCAGTACAAAGAGGTGCACAGGAGTAAGATGAGTCCTTCTCACAATGTTCTCATCCTCATCCAGTACAAAGAGGTGCACAGGACTAAGATGATTCCTCCTGACAAAGTACTCATCCTCATCCAGTACAAAGAGATGCACAGGAGTAAGATGAGTCCTCCTCACAATGTACTCATCCTCATCTAGTACAAAGAGGTGGACAGGAGTAAGATGAGTCCTCCTCACAACGTACTCATCCTCATCCAGTACAAAGAGGTGCACAGGAGTAAGATGAGTCCTTCTCACAATGTTCTCATCCTCATCCAGTACAAAGAGGTGCACAGGACTAAGATGAGTCCTCCTGACAACGTACTCATCCTCATCCAGTACAAAGAGGTGCACAGGAGTAAGATGAGTCCTCCTGACAACGTACTCATCCTCATCCAGTACAAAGAAGTGCACAGGAGTAAGATGAGTCCTCCTGACAACGTACTCATCCTCATCCAGTACAAAGAGGTGCACAGGAGTAAGATGAGTCCTCCTGTCAACGTAATCATCCTCATCTAGTACAAAGAGATGTACAGGAGT
Source organism: Rhinatrema bivittatum (assembly GCF_901001135.1). NCBI lineage: Eukaryota > Metazoa > Chordata > Amphibia > Gymnophiona > Rhinatrematidae > Rhinatrema > Rhinatrema bivittatum. Next base: position 302,756 of record NW_021820653.1, read on the forward strand.
AAGATGAGTCCTTCTTGTTATGCCTCTGCCCGCGGCTGCTCCGCGGACAGGGCTTCACCTTTTGTCACAGCCCGGACTGCCGCCGAACCGCGCTGCCCTCCTCTTCGCTTGGAATCCTCTTTCTTCGCAGCCTAGTACGATGCCGCCGGAGTGCTCTTCCATCAGGGGAATCCCCTCGTGGGGATTCCCCTCCTCCGCAGCCCGAGTGCTGCCGCCGAATCTTCTTCGTGGCAAAGAGCCGCCAACACCGCCTCCGGCCTTCCTCCTTGCTTCCAGCGTCACTGCAGGCCTTGGCTCCGTCCCCTGTGCTCCAGGGCTCCCTCTAGGTGCTGGCCGCACGGCTTCTTCATTCTTTTAAAGGGACAGCACAGGAATTCCTCTTCAGCCCTCCCAGATGACGTCTTCAGGGCTCTTCCTGTTCCTGCCTTATAAAAGGGCACTGCTCCATTCCTTCAGGGCCTTCGGAAGGATTCACACCATTTCGGAGTAACACCCTCCAGAGCTTCCATCCTCGGAGTTCCACTGTTCCAACGAGGTTATCTTCAAGCTACTGTCCAGAAGACTTCATCTTCAATTCTTCTCTCTTCGTGATGTCTTCTTCGTGATGTCTTCGTCCGACGTCCAGGTCTTTCCTGTCATCTACCTTCTTCGTGGTATGTTCCAGTCTCAGGCTTCCCTTGTCTATTCGTAGATGTCCCTGACGCTTAGATGTTTCAATGTCCTGATGTTCTGAAGTCCGCCTGTTCTGAGTCCCAGATGTCTTGGTGACCCGACGTCCTTCAACAGATGTTCGTCCGTCTTCTTCTTCTACAAAGACTTCCAGATCCTACCCTAAGCAGAGGCCCATTCCTGCTGTCGTCCATCTCTTCAGATGTCCAGGTTCCCTGATGTCAAGATGGCTTCTCTGAGGTACTGCCCTCTGCATACCTTTCTCTTCACTACACTTCTTTATCCTGGAGAACATGTCAGCAGATCTTGGCGTTCCCCGGAACTCTCCAGTCAGTCTATTCTTGATAGATTGGAATTCCTCCATTGGACTTCGTTGAGTGCTGTCCGACTCCTCTCTGTCTGGTGCTCCTCCCGCTCCTAGCATGGTCCGCCACTAGCCTCCCGGTTGTGTAGGGCGCGCAGCGGACAAGGTGGTCCGTGACCAGTCCTCAGGTTGTGTAGGGCGCCTTGAGAGTTAGCACTCCCTAACCTCAAGAGTGTTCCTCTTCATCGTATCCAAGAGTCTCGTCTTGTCTGTCTTTGTACTCAAAAGAGTGTCCTTCTTCATCCTCTCCAAGAGTCTCATCTCCTCTTCAAGAGTACATCTCTTCTTCATCCATGTCCAGGAGTCCTCATCTAGTCCAAGTTCCAGGAATCCTCCTTCTTCTATGAACTCTGACCCTTAGCTCTCCGGACCAGGAGTCCCCTGTTCCGGTTCCATTCTTCATGAGTTCGAACTGTGTCCAAGCTCGCACTTGCTTTCCTATCCTCGGGGTATCTTGGGGCTCCTCTCTGAGTTATCTCATGGATCAGGGGCTCACAATCACACAGGAGCAAGCGATCACGCCTCCAAGCCCCTTCCCAGGGCTTTCCCGCATGCATTCACCACGGAATGCGCAGCCACAAGGCTTGTCCGCAACACTTCTCACAATGTTCTCATCCTCATCTAGTACAAAGAGATGCACAGGAGTAAGATGAGTCCTCCTGACAACGTACTCATCCTCATCTAGTACAAAGAGATGCACAGGAGTAAGATGAGTCCTCCTGACAACGTACTCATCCTCATCTAGTACAAAGAGCTGCACAGGAGTAAGATGAGTCCTCCTCACAACGTACTCATCCTCATCCAGTACAAAGAGGTGCACAGGAGTAAGATGAGTCCTCCTGACAATGTACTCATCCTCATCTAGTACAAAGAGATGCACAGGAGTAAGATGAGTCCTCCTGACAATGTACTCATCCTCATCCAGTACAAAGAGGTGCACAGGAGTAAGATGAGTCCTCCTGACAACGTACTCATCCTCATCCAGTACAAAGAGGTGCACAGGAGTAAGATGAGTCCTCTTCACAACGTACTCATCCTCATCCAGTACAAAGAGCTGCACAGGAGTAAGATGAGTCCTCCTGACAACGTACTCATCCTCATCCAGTACAAAGAGCTGCACAGGAGGGGTGAGATGCGAGAATACCTTCAGAAGCAAGCACCTCCAGGAATTGGGGTTTCATGAAAGGAACCATGCTTGATGGAATCCTTAGGAAATTGCCCATGTATGAACCAGCTGGTTGGGGAAAGCAGGTGGCCCTGAGATCCTCAGCAGCATCCCTGGGATCTTGAAAGCCGATGTTACTTGGAGAAGAAGCTCTGTTTGCGAAGTCTGTGCCAAGCTTAGTCCTTGAAGGAGGTTATGGCCAGTCGGTCTCCCCCCTCCACCACCTCCCCCTTCCTGGAAAGGCCAGAGGAAGGGATGGTTGCTCTTCCTTACTGATGTCCTAGTCCTGCATTTTTCCTGACAGTTCTGCTCTCACTCACAGTGGTGATGAAGCTTTATGACATGATATAGATGCTGTAAAGCGAAAAGTGTAGAGAATGATTTACTGGTGCAAATGGTTCTGTCTGAAATTTGTCCACACTCGGTCAGGATAAAACTACACATGGGCTGTTACTTCGCGTGTACTTTTATCCAGATCAAGGGGAAATGTTTCTAGGGTCATGTGTACAGTGGGGATGATAAACAACGCACAATTGTATTTTAAAATCTGCACGTGTAGTTTTCTAGCCAAGAAACACCTGCAGAAAATAAATATGCATATTCTGCATTGTTTTCAATATGAAAATAAGGGGCTAGCTCCATCTGGTACCAAAATACACGTTGACTTTGCAACTAGACAGGCTCTTTCAGAAATTGCTCCCCAAGGTGCACCTGAAGCAATATTCTTCAAAGTGATTTGATTGCTAAAAATGTATTTTCTGTTAACTATATTGATAGGATCTGTTTAATGTTTGGATGCTTGCCAGGTTCTTGTGGCCTGGTTTGGCCTCTGTTGGAAACAGGATGCTGGGCTTGATGGTCCCTCGGTCTGACCCAGTATGGCAATTTATTCTGTTCTTATGTAATGCAAAGCCCTGGACATCTCAGAGATTTGCTTAGATCTAAAACTGCAGATCTTCTGAGAACCTAGGCAGACTCTGGATCCTGGTTTTAATAGTGGCCCTACAATATAAAATCATGGCGTCCATCCCCGTCATGGCGGCAGATGGAGCACTCTACACATGCCCGGTTTCTTCCACACTTCCCCTGGGCACCCATTGCTTGTCACTGTCAGAGACAGAAAAGATGCAGGACCAGATGGACCTTTGGTCTAACCCAGTATGGCACGTCCCAGTTTCTTATGTTAAATCCAGGTAGTAAACATATGAAAATTGGGATTACCTTGAACTCCTTCTCAATATTGGCCAGCTTGGCTAGCTCATTGCTGAGCTCCAGAGCCGTGTGCACAGGGTCCTCGCTGGACAGAGACAGGTAGGCAGGGCTGGCCAGCCCACGGTAAGCATTGATCCTGGATCGGGAGTGACTGAAGGCGTCGTGTTGCTGCTTGTCTGCACAGTCAGTGCACTTGCAGAAGTAGTCATGGGGCCGCTCGATGCGCGCTCCGCGGCTCAGCAGCATGTGCACAACCTCGTACCTTTGGCAGTGGGCGGCCAGGATGATGGGAGTGACGTCCGGCGAGAACCTGCTGCCATCCTCATCGTAAGAGTAGAAGTCGTCTTCCTGCAGCTCCTGCTCGCCAGGGCTCAGTGCCAACCAGCCACTGCCGGCCAGGGCAGGGTGGCCAAGAAGAGCTTCCACGATGCGCACGTAGCCCTTGCTGATGGCCAGCAGCAGCGCATCGCCAATGCGCGCCAAGTTGGGCTTCTTCAGCAACAGCTCTGTGACCTCCAGGTGCTCGTTGCCCACAGCCAGCTGTAGGGCATTCTGGCCCATGTAGTCCATGCAGTTGACATTGAGGGTGCGAGACTCCTCCAGCATCCGGCGAATCACGGGAATGTTGCCGTACTCCGCCGCATCCAGGAAGCGCTCCTCCTCTGCCGTCAGGCTGGTAGCCCTGCCGTGGAACATGAACGCAGGGCCTCGCACGGCCTGCCGCCTGCCCTTCTCCCGCATCGCGGTGAGGCGCCACAGCGATGGGCTGCCCTCGCCAGACCTAAGTGGAAGGACAAGAGAGATAATGACCTGGGCTGCAGCCGCCACGCCCTCTCTTCCCAACCTGTGATACATGCTACTTATCAGCCCGGATAATTTAATGAAGAAGGCCTTCACCACTCTAGTTTACCACATAAAATCCCAGAGACTATGGAATATGAAGCTCAGGCTGTGTGCCTAAGGTAAGAGGCAACAGGACGAGCACATCCAAAGCTTCATCTGCACAGTCCACCGTTCAGTGGCGAAGTAATTCACTGTGAACTTTAACAAGTAGTGATGCCTGCTGCCCATATTCCACAGGGGCCATGAGGTCTTAGGAGACGATGGCCTAAGCAGATCCCAGTTAGTCCAGGCACTCTCCCGGCCTGAACATTCTCTCGAGGTCATCCCTAAGCAACAGACAAGTCCCGTCTTCATAGAAACCAGTCTGCTCATTTATGCCTGCCTACTGGGCTCTCATTTTCTGGTCTTCTCCTTCTCTTTTCTATCTGTCCCAAGCATGCCTGAATTCTGCTGGAGGTCTGTTCCAGGAGTCCATTCCCTTTCCTTATGCATGGCCCTCTCTTTGGTTCCATATGATAATCCTCAACTTTTCATTCTATGGATAATGCCATATTCTAGTTCTGACAGATATCTGAATGGTTTTTCTTCTAGGAAGTATACCTTACATATGGTTTATAGCAGTTGTTCTCAAAATTGTTCTGTTGACTCCATAGCCAGTAGGGTTATCAGGATATCCACAATGAATATGCATGAGATATCTGCATTCATTGGGGACCCAGTATATGAGGGCTTCCCAAAGCTGTCCTGGAGACATCACGATTGGCTTTTCAGGATATCCTTAAGGAATATGCATGAGATAAATTTACATACACTGGAGACTCTCGCCAGCCCCCCCCCCCCCCATACACACACATACTCATATGCTAATTTATCTAATGTATATTCATTGTGGATATCATGAAAAATCAGTTGGTTGAAGGGTAACCAGGATAGTTTTGGAAAGCACTGGCTTACAGTACATGACACTTGGGTCACTCTCCCTTATCAATGTCCTTCGGTAGATGTATATAGAAACATATAGAAACATAGAATTGACAGCAGAAGACCAAACGATCCATCCAGTCTGCCCAGCAAGCTTTCACACTTATTTTTTCATACTTATCTGTTACTCTTGTCAATTTAAATAATTTTTTTGGTTCTATTTCCCTTCCACCCCCACCATCGTAGATAGCAGTGCAGGAGCTGCATCTAAGTGAAGTATCTAGCTAATTGATTTGGGGTAGTAACCGCCATAATAAGCAAGCTACTCCCATGCTTGTTTACCCAGCCTGTGCAACTCAGTCCTTGTTGGTTGTTTGAATACAAATCCTCTTTTCTTCATTCCCCCTGCCATTGAAGCAGTGAGCTGTGCTGGATATGTATTCTAAGTGAAGTATCAGCTTGATTCGGGGTAGTAACCGCCGTAACAAGCAAGCAAGCTACACCCATGCTTATTTGTTTTACCCAGACTATGTAATTCAGACCTTGTTGGTAGTTGTCTGAATATAAATCATCTTGTCTTCATTCCCCCTGCGCTGAAGCAGAGAGCTATGCTGGATATGCATTGAAAGTGAAATATCAGGCCAAAGGTCGGCGCTAATTTCTTCCGGCGCCGGGAAAGTGCACAGAAAAGCAGTAAAAACTGTTTTTCTGTGCACCCTCCGACTTAATATCATGGCGATATTAAGTGGGAGGTCCCGAAGAGTGAAAAAAAGAAAAAAAAATTTGAATTCGGCCCGCGGCTCTTGGGCCGAAAACCGAACGCTCAATTTTGCCGGCGTCCGGTTTCCGAGCCCATGGCTGTTAGCGGGCTCGAGAACCGACGCCGGCAAAATTGAGCGTCGGCTGTCAATCCCGCTGACAGCCGCTGCTCCTGTCAAAAAGGAGGCGCTAGGGACGCGCTAGTGTCCCTAGCGCCTCCTTTTCCCCGTTTCTACCGCGCCACCTAATTTGAATACTGCATCGCGCGCACCGGCAAGGGGCCGGTGCGCGTGCCAGGAGAGCAGGTGTTCATCCGCTCTCCCGCGGACTTTACTGAATCGGCCTGTTAGTCTCGGTTATTATCTTGAACCCTTCCTCGGCAGTAAACGGCAGCGTGCTCGGTGCTGCGCTACAGAAGCGACGTATGGTGAATGTACCCCTGTTCGCACCACAGCGACCTACGGCTTCGCCTTTTGCCTTGGGTTCATCCCCCTCTCCATCGAGTGTGGCTGCTGAGCACCTCTCTTCCATCCTCCTCCTCCTCTCACCTTTAACTCTTTTAGTCTTTCTCTTTTCGGTTATTTGTACCTGACTCCCATTGCTCAGCCGGTTTATCATTTTTTCTCCAGCTCCCAGACTGACCGGAGCTCGCTGCATGGAACAGTATTAAGAGCTCTACTGAAATCCAGACAGGGCACATTTGCTGCCCCGATCTCACCTCATCATAGAAACCAAACGGAAGTGTCTCAGGAGAGGGGCCTTATCTCCGGCCTCCAGTCCGGGGTCCCAGCCGTTGCTGGTGCAATCGGGAGCTTCCAGGGAACTGGGACTGCGGTGCTCTGAGAGTCAGCCGGGCCTGCACCTAACCCTGCTTTGGGGGCTGCCGGTCTGAGGCCTACCATTCTTGGTACGGCGCGGCTGCCCTGCTCCTCAGCTGGTCAGCCTCCTCCTCTTTCCTTTTACGTGCGGAGTTGGTACAGAGGCCCTTCCTCCTCCCCAGGTCGTGTAGCACTTTTTACACAGACTGGACAAGTCATCCTAAAGCTCCTTTACGCCACAGCAGATTTTCTGTCAGGGTCCCAGATCCCTTCTGGACAGCCCAAAACAAAGAGCTCTCCTGAACCCAGGGATAGGAACTCCCTCCCTTCTCTGAAAAATCCTAAAGTAGGAACCGCCTTCCAGTTCTTGGGAAACTCTCACTCCTACCAGTCCTCGACCTTAGGATCCATAAAATACTGGGGATATCACTGAAGAGGCACTCACAGCCCACAGGACAGAAGTGACCCCTGCCATTCCTCAAGAGTGGCAACTACTGTCCGACTAGAGTGACCATACAGCTCCATGTCAAGGGGGACAAGCCAATCCAGTCCTGGTTTTACCCCATTGCATTCATGGAAATGTAGTTCTGATTTCTCTATTGATTTCCATAAGAAAAGCAGAATGATGTCTCCTTGCATGCATTGGGGTAAACCGGGAGCTGGTTCAATTTTTTTCCCCTTGATAGGGAGCTAGTTGGTCACGCTACATGCAAAGGTAAATGTTAAAACAACCGCACCGGATTGGCTATGTGGTCACCCTATGTCTGACTCAAACAGACCTGTGCCAGGATCCCCACACCTCTTTCACAGCTCCAGCCGGGGCACGGTCCTAAAGAATCAGTAAAAGCTGCTGGGTGAAAGGGTAGAGTCAGATTAACATTCGGGGCACTTCATGCCAGCTACCCCTGTTCAGAGTAGTTCCTGCAACAAAATCCAAGCCTTCCATCCTTTCCTGGGAAGGGTTAGACATGAGAATTAGGGAATGCAGGCCTTCACACACAGGCAACAACATCCAGTCTACTCAGAGCTGCAGTTAACCCTCTTAAAAGCTGCTAAATCGAGCCGTGCTCCACCAATCTATACGTCTTTCCAAGATTTAATGAGCACAAATGAGCCTTCTGAGTGCAGTCAGGCCTGTAGTATTGATTACTGTCAGGGCCGACCTTTCCTGAGTTCCCATCTCGTCCTCCTGATTCTTCCCCGATGACAGAGAGCGGCTGCAAGGGGAGGGCCTGTGTGAGGCACGCGCCCTTCTCCCAGCTGGCGCCGAAGCCTCGTGTCTACACGTGCTCCGGGATGCTGGGAATAGCACATCCTTTCTTCATGCCACCAGCAACAGCGGCCCTCTTACAAATTTACAATAGGCAAAAAAGAAATCAACATTTCATTCCTGTATCTCTTGTATCACAGTGCAGCAAACGGTGAGGCAAAGCGACAGAATATGTAGAACAAAAGGTGCATAATCTTGGGGTCCTGGGGGGCTGCGAAATGGCCTGGTTTTTCAAGCTGTCCTCCATGAATATTCATCCAGCACATCTGCATACATCTGGTCTGCAGAAGCAGGTTAATTTGCATGGCTTGGCTAGAGCTGTGTGTGGCCCTTCAGGTAGGGCTGTCAGCTGATTCTCCGACACTCGGAACAGGTAAATCTAGTCCTGGCTGTACCTTACTGAAAGCAAGGAGTCTTAAGGCAAGCAGAGCTAGAAGGGAAAACCCTTATAACATGGACCAGGTGACAACCCTACCCGCAGGACCGAAGCTCTGCAGCGTTAATACGGGGAAGTCTAATGTATGCCGCCTGGGTGAGGTCGGGTTCTCGTATCCAGTGGTTGAGGCCACTGAACCGGCTGTCCTCAATGAATATTCATGAGATATATATATATATGTGTGTGTGTGTGCATATACTCAGCCTAAGAAAAGGTTACTTTACATGCCATAGTTATCCTGAAAACCCTATCTGTTCTGGGAATAGGAGAATCCTTTTTACCTATCACTCCCCTCCTCACCCTACTCTTCTGTAGCCCATGTGTTCCTGGCGCGCACAAGACTCTATCTCCCTGCTAAAGTCATTCGGTGTAACGCTTCTGGCTAGCTCCCCACTGACTCCCAGCTTCTGGCTAGCTCCCCACTAACTCCCAGCTTCTGGGTAGCTCCTCACTGACTCCCCGCTTCTGGGTAGCTCCTCACTGACTCCCCGCTTCTGGGTAGCTCCCCACTGACTCCCAGCTTCTGGATAGCTCCCCACTGACTCCCAGCTTCTGGGTAGCTCCTCACTGACTTCCAGCTTCTGGCTAGCTCCCCACTGACTTCCAGCTTCTGGGTAGCTCCGCACTGACTCCCAGCTTCTGGGTAGCTCCTCACTGACTCCCAGCTTCTGGGTAGCTCCTCACTGACTCCCAGCTTCTGGGTAGCTCCTCACTGACTTCCAGCTTCTGGGTGCTCAGTTTACTGGCGAAAATCATCTTCCAATGCAAAATAAAAAACAAAAAACAACCAAATCCCAAGAGCAATAAAAGCCATGGGTATCTGGTCCCAAAATAACAGTAGATATTAGACCTGGGAGCTAATGTGGCCTCAATCAAATTCCCCAAAATATTACAAAAATTGGTATCACAAAATATGGTGGAAACCGTATTATCGGTCTCTGCCCGTGCGCCTCAGTCATGTTTTAATAATCACTCCTCCAAATAAAACAAACATGCTTATCTATATCTTATCTTTATATACAGAAACCCCAACCCTCAGAGCTAACAATATCTGTCTCAAGGGGATCACAAGTTATCTTTCAGTCTCGTCAGTAACATTTTTGGTTCTCCGTCTTTCCACAGGGTCCAGAAAACCTTGAAACACATGGCAGACTGCTCCAGGTAATACAAGGAAGACCTTTGCCATGGGTGCTGAGCTCTAATCCCCTCAAGACAGACCCATCAGTGCAGCTTGACAGTTCGTTCCTGTTTCTGAATTTTACAGCTGCTGTTTCCAGGGGCGAGTTTACATGAAAGAGAGGACACACAAGGAGACCGCTCGGACCTGACAGCGGGGGATATTCGCTTTCATCCTGAGAGGGTCCATAACATTGAAAGATTTGAGCCCCGGTGTTGGAAATATAACTGTGGTAAGGGTTTCATAATCAGGATCCCTAACCCTCTGAGCTTACATTGTGCTGGGACCCTGTATTCGTAAAAAGACTTTAAGACTGAACTATTAAAATGATGTCTCAGACCTGCCAAAGGGACTTTAATACTGCTCAGCCCACTAGTTGTTCCCTGCTGTGAGAAGAGAGGGGGCCAAAGGAACTGTTTGTAGGTTAGACACAGCATCAAGTTTATGCCTCTGCAGAACCAGCAGCTACATGGTTAACCAGGCAGCTTATAGAGTGAGGAGACCACATGACCTTTGGGAGCCTATGGGAACTGATCAGCCGCCAGGAAGGAATGGACAGAGCTGCTGCACCTATCAAGACTGAAACAAAAGAAAAAAAAAGGTGCATTTTGTGTTCTGCAAAGTGGTCAGAGCTGAGCAGCACCAGAGGAGAGGCACAATCATAGCAGAAACGGGCTGCCAGCAGGGCAGGGGAGTAGAAGAAACCCACGGAAGTTGGGGACAGAGGTCATTGGTGTCACGGCGTGCAAACAGACCTAGGGCTCTGGATCTGGAGTTGCAGCTGAAGCCCGGCATTTCCCTGTGTGTGTTGTGGGATAAGTGACTGAGATATTTAGAGGGGGGCTTTATCTCTGAGAACAATTTAGACCCGTTTACAGCATATGAAAGAGTTTGGTGGGTAGGGGTAAGATCCCTTTAACCAGGGAGCTGCAAATAAAGAATACATTTAAGTCTGTTTTTTAACCCCTGCAGAAAGGGACCCTGCTTGAGAGGATTGTTCTGCCTCCACCGTGCATGTGCATGTTTCTTGATTATGTCGCCAGCTAGTGTCATCTTGTGATATGGCACAGCTTAGCATCTGCAGGGTTTTAAGTTCCCTGCCCTGATTGGTTATTGCTAGTTGCTGTTTGAATTTTTTCCGGAACTTCTTATTGGAGGTGTTTGGCAGACACCGGGGAGCGAGGTCACCATAGGCGACTCCGCCTCCAGTCAAGACAGAATCTGATTACTCAGTAGGCTGTGGATCCACAACCTGAATATTACCTGTTTGCTCTAACTTTCTCCTCTCCCTTGACTCCAGGAATGCCTGGGACAGTTTACTTTCAGCTGGAAGAGATCTCCTGGCAGGCTCACAGCTTATTCTGATCTTCCTTTTGAGCTCTGAGAAGCATCATCTTTTCACCTCTTATTTACTGTTAACCCACAGCTACTGTCAACTTCTTACAGCTGAGTCGGCCTCTTCAGATAGTGCACCTCCCATCTATTGTGAGGGTTGAATAGGTCTTCATTCAAATACATGTTTTTGGTACCCAAGAGCTGAGTTTATCCGATATCTGCAGCTGGGGAAAAGGTTTAGCCGACTGTATAGGCCCTCTCACTAGAAGACGAGAGCCGAGGCAGTCAGGGAGTACGGTTTCTGCTACTTTTCAGCATTCATCAGCTTTCACATAGGGCAGACCGGGCCCCACAGTTGCTGTGGGCAGACAGACGGTGACTGGGCTTTCAGTGCATTACAGTTCCAAATACCCAGTGATTACCTGTTTACAATCCTGTTCGCTTGCGTGATCCAGTGACATTTGCACATTTTACTTCAGTGTTTGTTTCCCGTTGCTGTTTACTTCTGCTGACTTAAGCTCTATTATTCTCCCCCCCCCCCCCAAGCTCTCACTTGCAGGCTAATTTTAAAACGAGCACGCGTACGCCCATACACGCACGTATTGGCGCGTGCACGGAGATCCACTGGAATTTTAAATTGTACCGCGCGCCAGAAGCGCTCTCCCACTGGTAAGCACCAGGTCCGGTATCGCTCCCTCTCGGGTGGGTTCTGTTACCAGCTGACCGGAACGGTTCTTCCTGGATCTCGCTGCTCCCAGAAAATACTGCAGTCAGGGTGCCCCAGCCAGCGTTCGGCAGGTTGAAATCCCCTAGCGATAGCTCCTCCCCTTGCACAGCAAGTTTGTGACTATTCTCCAATAAATCTCTCTCTCTCTTTCTTCCATTTGCAAAGTCTATATTACACCAATATAAACAGTTCCATTCCCTGTCCCCAGATTAACTCACAGAGCCTCCTACTTTACACCTAAATCTTGCAATTCTGTTGCTTTCATATTCATTTTTATGTAGGGGCCCTCTAGGTCCCCACTATCTATTTCTGTCCCTAATTTAAGGCCTAAATTAGGATCAGGAATTAGGCAGAAGGAGTTGGCAGCCCATCCCTTACGGAAATCTCCGGTGGGGATGCCTGCATTGGGTCAGTCGGCCTGTAGAAAAGCAGAGATGAGGTACGATTGAGTTTTGGAGTGGCAGTTTCAGTTGGCATTTTTTTTGTGGAGTTCAGGAGGAGAGTTTGGAGTTTTCCTCCATTTTTGGGCCCCACAGCCTGATAGTCGGGGAAGAAGCAGATTTCTGACCAGTACCCGGTTCAGACTGGCAGGGAGGGTGTCTGGGAGCGGAAAAGTTCCTTGGGAAGAGTTTTTGTTGTTGGCGTGGAGCCTGGTCCTGCCTGGAGGAGGTCAGGATACGGCGCTGCGAGTCCCTGCCCACGATGGTGTCCAGTGTCTGTTTGACTTTAAGCAAGGACATCCCAAGTGTGAGTACATTTGAGAGAGAAAGAGACGGAGAGACTGTTTCCCATCCACCCCCATTTGGCTTGGCCTGGGAGGTTTATCCTCCCCCGGCGGCCAGAAAGGAGGGTAGGGGCCTGTGGACTGAGACAGAGAGAGAGAGAAAGTCAGGTTTGTGGCCCCGGTATTCAGGAAATCCACCAACGAGGGGCTTACATTTACATACGGTGTCACTCTGCCTGGTCTTTCCTGAATAGATTGTAGCCCGGTAAAACTATATCCTAACCATGCTTTTCCACAGCAGCCACGACATCCAAGTCAGCTTCTTCCATGGCTGCCTTTAGATCAGGGGCTCTGTCTGTGCAGGCAGCATTCAGGTCTTCCTGTCCCTGTCCTCTGAAAAGGACCTCAACAGCTGCTTCTGGAGCCGGGCCCCCGTCACACACTTGAAGAAAATCCCAGGTGTGATGGGCCCTAGGGTGCCGTAACCATTAAGCCCTGGGTAACGCGAGCTTTACACAGTGAGCGAGGGAGGCGCCTGTCTGTACAGTGCTGGGATGGCCGTCCCCTCCACTCCCGGGAGCTCTGGGGGCAGGGCGACCTATTTTTGAAGGTTTAGGAAATGTTTTGGGAGCTTTTCCTGTGTGGATTTTTTTGGGCCTGCACTTAGGTCTCCTGCAAAACCCTGCTGGGAGTCTGGGAGTGAGTTAGGCCAGGGGTAGCTGCCCTGCCTATCCGCCCCCTGGCCGGTAGGGTTTGTATCCCAGGATAATTTGGGCTTTTCAGAAGACTTTCATCTGTAGGAAGCCCGGTGAGACCCGGGGTACCACCTGGATTCAGGGCCCGGGAAGACCTGCCCCCGCTACGCTCTCCACGAGGGCAGAGGAAGGTAATGACCCGAGCCCAGGACCTTCTGGTGCTTTTAATCTCGGTTTGGGGTGGGAAAAAGATGGAAAAATTACTTTGAGAAGATCTGGGAGGAAGCCCATCAAAAGGAAGAACTGAGTGGAGCTGCTGTCCCAGAGTGGCTCCCTCCCACCAGGGATTTGTCACTGAAGAGCGACGCACCAGGAGTAAAGAACTCATAGGAGCATTGAGGACACCCATCCGGAGTCGTTCACCCCCTGGGGGCAGAGAGGACGGGACCCTGTGCAGGGACCAGTGCTGCCCACACAAGGAACTCACTTTATCCATGCCCCGGAGGGTGGGCGTTTCCCTGCCCCTGCTTTAAGAGACCCGTGCACAGCTGCAGCACTAGAGAAATTCGTGTGGTGCAGAGGACTTCGTTTCTGCTGCTCTACTTCACCTGACTTTTGCCATAGTAAAGACTTTGATTTTGGACACTAACCCAGTCACCCCAGTATATATATATTGGGCACACACAGCACACATAATGGAGAAATTACTTACCTGATAATTTCGTTTTTCTTAGCTATTTATTATTTATTTAACATTTCTTTTATACCGATATCAGGACCAGTGGGTTATGTGCTCCTCTGCTAGCAGATGGGAGACGGAGTCAGATTTCACCCTAGATATACCCCTGCGGTGAGCTCAGCTCTTCAGTATTCTGTTCGAAAAGCCATTGCGGATATATATTTGCTTAAATAACTGATTAAAACTGATTAAACTTGATTGAACTGATTTCAAAAACTGGAGACTGCCAGTGCACTCAACCAATTAACGCCGACACCGGACAAGCTGTGGGTGTCTTGAACTAGGGATAGGCAACGGCTTATCCATATTTGCTTAGTCTCGAGGTTCGCTTTCCGAGGTCCTCCTTCCGTGGGGCAGCCGTGGGCGGGATGCTGAGTCCATCTGTCTGTTATGGTTTTGAGGTGTTTGGTGGATTCTTAGGTGCTGCAGTGATGGCCAATCCCACAGGGAGGAGCCCCGCGGGTAACTGCAGTACCAGGCTAGACTCAGTTGCACAAACACAGAGATAGTTTTATTATACCGCTTGTAGAGTTCACTAGAGGTGGCAGTAGTGAGCAGATTCCTGCAGCAGCAGTCTGGGGTCCTTGGCTGAGGAGACCTGTCCCACAATGGTGGTGTAGGGGAGCTCCGAGGCAGGTTTCCAATCAGGAGCTGTAGGTGAGACAGACTGGTAGATGTTAGATTACTCACAACTCTTGTAGCTGCAATGGGAGAGTTCCCAGCAGATAGAAGTAATGGTAGCAGGCACCAAGGTAGACAGCTCAGGCCCTCGAGGAGCGAGTACCTGGATACTGGATAGGCACCTGGAAAGAAGCATAGGCCCCCCGAGGAGCGGGTACCCAAGTTAGTAGAACCCCAGAGGGTAGAGAGAGCTTCCAGCAGCAGCAAGAAGTGGCAGAGCAGCTTAGACCAGACTAATCCAATCCTTCCTAACTCAAAGTCAGTCAGCAAATGGGCAACCTAAATACCCGGAAGGTGTGACGTCACTTGAGATGGACGCCCCAGAAGTTTGCGCCAACTCTGGCGCAAAGACATGGGTAGCGCGTGCACGTGCACCCTAGGAGGCCCTCAGGTGAATTATGGCAGAATGCCTTGTCATAGCCATTCCAGGGAAGCCGGGGAGTGCGGCAAGCAGAAGCGGCGGTCACCATTTTCCCGAGGCTGGTGGAGAAAGCGAATATTGAGGTGAGGCATGTGGGACGAAGCCGTCTGAGTCCGACGGACGCAACACTGTCTACACTAAGGAAAACAAAATTATCAGGTAAGTAATTACTCCATTTCCTAGCGTTTAGCCAGATGGACTCAGGACCAATGGGATGTACAAAAGCTACTCCAAGACAGGGCGGGAGGTTGCCCGTGGACCACTTAGTACTGCCCTTTGCGAAGGGAACCTGGAGAAGGTGTGTAGGGAGGACCAGGTCGCTGCCTGACATCTTGGCAGGTGATAGCAGCTTGGTTTCTGCCCAAGATACTGCCTGGGCCCTTGTAGAATGAGCATTAACCTGCAGTGGTAAGGGCTTTCCTGCCTCTATGTAAGCTGCCTTGATTACGTCCTTGATCCAGTGGGCTATGGTCGCCCGAGTCTTCCGAGTCCTTTTGTTCATCCGGAGATGGTTTGGTTCAAATAAAACTCGGAAACCACTTTCGGTAGGAAAGAGGGGACTGTGCGCAGTTGTATGGATCCAGGAGTGAACCTAAGGAATGTTTCCCGACAGGATAGTGCCTGTAGTTCGGAGATGCGACAAGCTGAACATATTGCCACCAGGAATACCGTCTTCAATGTTAAGAGGCGTAGTGACAGACTGCATGTTGGTCTGAAGGAAGCTCCCGCTAGGAAGTCTAATACCAGATTGAGGTTCCATAGGGGCATCGACCACTTTAGGAGTGGCCGAAGTTGCTTAACCCCTTTTAGGAAACGGGTCAAATCTGGGTGATCTGATAGATGGATTCCGTTCAGTTAAGTTCTGAAGCAGGAGAGGGCTGCTACTTGGACCTTGAGGGAGTTGACTGACAACCCCTTCTTCATACCGTCCTGTAGGAACTCCAGAATCATGGGGATCTTGGCCGTCCGCAGGAGTATCCCGCGATCTTCGCACCAGGCTTCGAATATTCTCCAGATCCTTATATGTCACAGATGTTGAGAACTTGCGCGCCCGGAGCAGGGTATCAATCACAGCCTTCGAGTAACCACACTTCTTTAGGCGAGTCCTCTCAAGGTCAGACCGTAAGAGAGAATAAAGATGGATCTTCGTGAAGAATCGGGCCCTGCCGGAGAAGGTCCCTGTGTGGAGGTAGGCACAGAGGGCTCCCCACAAGGAGTCTTTGCATGTCTGCGTATCATGGGCGTCTTGGCCAATCCGAGGCCACTAGCAGAACTAGTACCCTATGGTATTCTATCTTGCGGATGACCTTGCTCAGTAGTGGCCATGGGGAGAAGGTGTACAGGAAGTCTTCCTTTGGCCAGGTCTGGACAAGAGAGTGTCGATCCCTTGGGAGTGTGGCTCTCATCTGCGGCTGAAGAACCTGGGGACTTGGGCACTGAGAGAGATGGCCAGTAGATCCGTGGCTGGGAGGCCCCAGCAATTTACTATCAGTTAGAAGGCTGTGGTCGACAGTGTTCATTCCCCAGGGTGCAGGCTCTCTCTGCTGAGGAAATCTGCCGAGACGTTGTCTTTTCCTGCGATGTGGGAGGCCGAGATCCCTTGTAGGTTTATCTCTGCCCATCCCATGAGAGGGTCTATCTCCAGAGGCACCGGCTGGCTCCTGGTTCCTCCCTGGCGGTTGATGTAGGCAACCGTTGCAGCATTGTCCGACATTACTCAAATCGCTTTGCCTTGGAGTCTGTGGCTGAATCACAGGCACACTAGTCTGACTGCTCGAGCTTCCAGGAAGTTTATGTTCTATCCCGCCTCTTCCTTACTCCCTTGTCCCTGGGCCATCAGTTCATGACAGTGGGCTCCCCACCCTCGTAGGCTTGTATCCTTGGTGAGCACAATCCAGTTAGGTGGGGATAGGCTTACTGCTCTGTTTAGGTGGTCTTCCTGTAGCCACCACTGAAGATGATAACGTACCTCTGCTGGTAGTTGGAGGCGAATTGAATAGTCCTGGGATAGTGGGTTCCAGCATGACAGTAAGGAGCACTGGAGTGGTCGCATGTGAGCCCTTGCCCACGGAACAACCTCCAGGGTTGATGCAATGAGCCCGAGGACTTGAAGATAGTCCCATAACTTGGGGTGTGCATTGGTCATTAGTCATCGTAATTGTCCCATCAGTTTCCTTCTCCTCGGGGGAGGGAGGATGACTTTGTTCTGTTTGGTGTTGAAACAGGCCCCCAGGTACTTGCTAAGCCGAAGGGTAGCGCTCGGAACTGGTAATGGTGACCCAGTATCGCAAAGCGTAGAAAACACTGGTGATCTTGATGAACTGGAATGTGAAGATAGGCTTCGGAGCAGTCCAGGGAGGTTATGAACGCTCCTGGTTGTACTGCCATTATGACTGAGCAAAGAGTCTCCATGCGGAAGTATAATATCGGCAGATGACAGTTGACGTTCTTGAGATTCAAGATGGGTCGGAATGATCCTTCTTTCTTAGGAACGATAAAATAGTTGCAATAGTGCCCCGTATTTTGTTGGGGTGTAACAACCGGAATTATTGCCTTCAGACTGATTAGTCTTGTCAGAGTGGCTTCCACTGCCAGTCTCTTGGTGTGGGAGTGGCAGGGTGACATCATAAATTTGACCCGAGGGATGCTGCAGAACTCCAGAGAGTAACCATCTCAAATGATGTTTAGTAACCATTTGTCTGACTTGATCTCGACCAATCATTGATAGAAGAGGGAAAGTCATAAGAACATAAGAAAATGCAATACTGAGTCAGACCAAGGGTCCATCAAGCCCAGTATCCTGTTTCCAACAGTGGCCAATCCAGGCCATAAGAATCTGGCAAGTACCCAAAAACTAAGTCTATTCCATGTTACCGTTGCTAATGGCAGTGGCTATTCTCTAAGTGAACTTAATAGCAGGTAATGGACTTCTCCAAGAACTTATCCAATCTTTTTTTAAACACAGCTATACTAACTGCACTAACCACATCCTCTGGCAACAAATTCCAGAGTTTAATTGTGCGTTGAGTAAAAAAGAACTTTCTCCGATTAGTTTTAAATGTGCCCCATGCTAACATCATGGAGTGCCCCCTAGTCTTTCTATTACCCGAAAGAGTAAATAACCGATTCACATCTACCCGTTCTAGACCTCTTATGATTTTAAACATCTCTATCATATCCCCCCTCACCCGTCTCTTCTCCAAGCTGAAAAGTCCTAACCTCTTTAGTCTTTCCTCATAGGGGAGCTGTTCCATTCCCCTTATCATTTTGGTAGCCCTTCTCTGTACCTTCTCCATCGAAATTATATCTTTTTTGAGATGCGGCGACCAGAATTGTACACAGTATTCAAGGTGCGGTCTCACCATGGAGCGATACAGAGGCATTATGACATTCTCCATTTTATTCACCATTCCCTTTCTAATAATTCCCAACATTTTGTTTGCTTTTTTGACTGCCGCAGCACACTGAACCGACGATTTCAATGTGTTATCCACTATGATGCCTAGATCTCTTTCTTGGGTTGTAGCACCTAATATGGAACCCAACATTGTGTAATTATAGCATGGGTTATTTTTCCCTTTATGCATCACCTTGAACTTATCCACATTAAATTTCATCTGCCATTTGGATGCCCAATTTTCCAGTCTCACAAGGTCTTCCTGCAATTTATCACAATCTGCTTGTGATTTAACTACTCTGAACAATTTTGTGTCATCTGCAAATTTGATTATCTCACTCGTTGTATTTGTTTCCAGATCACTTATAAATATATTGAAAAGTAAGAGTCCCAATACAGATCCCTGAGACACTCCACTGCCCACTCCCTTCCACTGACAAAACTGTCCATTTAATCCTACTCTCTGTTTCCTGTCTTTTCGCTGCAATCCATGAAAGGACTTCGCCACCTATCCCATGACTTTTTACTTTTCCTAGAAGCCTCTCATGAGGAACTTTGTCAAACGCCTTCTGAAAATCCAAGTATACTACATCTACCGGTTCACCTTTATCCACATATTTACTAACTCCTTCAAAAAAGTGAAGCAAATTTGTGAGGCAAGACTTGCCTTGGGTAAAGCCATGCTGACTTTGTTCCATTAAACCATGTCTTTCTATATGTTCTGTGATTTTGATGTTTAGAACACTTTCCACTAATTTTCCTGGCACTGAGGTCAGGCTAACCGGTCTGTAGTTTCCCGGATCGCCCCTGGAACCCTTTTTAAATATTGGGGTTACATTTGCTATCCTCCAGTCTTCAGGTACAATGGATGATTTTAATGATAGGTTACAAATTTTTACTAATAGGTCTGAAATTTAATTTTTTAGTTCCTTCAGAACTCTGGGGTGTATACCATCCGGTCCAGGTGATTTACTACTCTTCAGTTTGTCAATCAGTTCTACCACATCTTCTAGGTTCACCGTGATTTGATTCAGTCCATCTGAATCATTACCCATGAAAACCTTCTCCATTACGGGTACCTCCCCAACATCCTCTTCAGTAAACACCGAAGCAAAGAAATCATTTAATCTTTCCGCAATGGCCTTATCTTCTCTAAGTGCCCCTTTAACCCCTCGATCATCTAACGGTCCAACTGACTCCCTCACAGGCTTTCTGCTTCAGATATATTTTAAAACATTTTTACTGTGAGTTTTTGCCTCTACAGCCAACTTCTTTTCAAATTCTCTCTTAGTCTGTCTTATCAATGTCTTACATTTAACTTGCCAACGTTTATGCTTTATCCTATTTTCTTCTGTTGGATCCTTCTTCCAGTTTTTGAATGAAGATCTTTTGGCTAAAATAGCTTCTTTCACCTCCCCTTTTAACCATGCAGGTAATTGTTTTACCTTCTTTCCACCTTTCTTAATGTGTGGAATACATCTGGACTGTGCTTCTAGAATGGTATTTTTTAACAATGACCACGCCTCTTGCACATTTTTTACTTTTGTAGCTGTTCCTTTCAGTTTTTTTCTAACAATTTTTCTCATTTTATCAAAGTCGACCCCCTATTTCCTCTTCCTGTGGATGGGTCACCCCATTCTCATTGGGGAATATGGCTGGAGCCTGCCCCCGGACCTGTTTCTCTCTTGGTTTTTTAGTTCTGAAAGGGCTGAGACCTTCCTGAGGGACGAGGTGCCTGGAACTATAAGTTCCTGTAGGGGCGAAAACATTGAGAGCCTCTGCCCCTAGTTCTTCTGGGGGAGGGGCACTGGGATCTTTTACTCCTGTCCTCCGGTAGCCGAGGCACTGGGATTTGCCCCATTTGCTGCTAACTTCTCCAATTCGCTTTCGAATAAGAAAGATCCTTTAAAGGGCAGCCTTGTGAGATTCGCTTTAGAGGTCGCATCAGCAGACCAATTCCGCAGCCATAGTTGTCTTCTGGCCGCCACTACCAAGGCTACTCCTCTGGCTGAGGCACGCACCAGATCTGAGCTTGCGTCCGTCAGGAAGGCTGCTGCAGGTTCCATCGTCTCAACGGTATACGTTCCGGAGTTATTTGCCTCTCTCGAGAAGAATAAGCAGGAATGTGCCACCAGTGCCCAGCAGGAGGCAATCTGCAGTATCATTGCTGTTGCGTCGAAGGCCTGATTAAGGATGGATTCTAATCGTCTATCCTGAGTATCCTTCAATGCAGCCCCTCCTTCAAAAGGAATGGTTGTTCGCTTTGAGAAGGCACAGACCATGGCGTCCACTTTCGGGAAACGCAGGTGTTCCTTGATCGCTGGTTCCAGAGGGTATAGGGCTTCCAAGGTCCAACCCCCTTTGAAGCTGGCCTCCGGGGCATCCCACTCCAGGTCAATCAGTTTCTGGATGGCTTCCATCATTGGGTACACCAGGATGGGGTTCTTCTTTGGTTCTGCCATAGGGTCCGTGCCTGGAATATCCAGAGTCTTCAGAGTCTGGGACACAAGGGCTGGTAATTCATCCCTGTGGAAGAAGCGAACCATGGTTCGGTATGGTTCCAGGCCTGGAGGGACTTCTCCTTCTTCCAGGGAGCCACCATTTTCATATGAGGTGTCCGCATCTCTGTCAGGGAAATTCTTGGTTAGACGAGGCAGGTCTCGACACATCCGCGCTGGGCCGAGAGGATCTTGTGCTTCCGGCAGGGGTTGAGCCCGGGACGCCACTGGGGCTGGGTGCGCCTGAACAAAGGCTTGCAGCCCTTGGAAAAATTCTAACCAGGAGAAGGTCCCTGGGTCCGTGTTAATCCCAGGGGAAGTCGGAGTAGGGGCCCCTGAGGTGCCCTCTTGTGGAGAAGCCATTTTGGAATTGCATAGGTCCGGGGAGCTATCGTATGTAGTAGCTCCAAACCTATTCTTAGACAGTGAGGGTCCAGGATTTGGTCCCCCCTGAGCTTCTTCGCAATGCTGACACAGGCAGGACTCCAGTTCAGGCTGTGCAAAGAGAGTGCCTTCTGGGCTTCTTGGACGCCGGTGTCAGTGCCTCTATGTCTAGGCGTGCAGGTAATGTGCTTCCATGTGCGCGTAGTTATGCGCGTGAGCACAATGCGCACGTGTAGCTGTAAGCACGGCTGTGCATATAGTTATGCGCACAGTGTGCGCTCTGTTGTGTGTACGGTTGTGTCCGCATCTGTGCACGTGTCTATATTAGATGCGCTCAAGTTGGGCGCATCGGCCGTCCGGCCTGCCCCACGCGTACCGCTGGTCGAGAAGGGACGATGACACAGACGCCCCCCGTACATAAGATGGCGCCCCCAAGGGTCTCTGTGTCTGGACCCCTGCACCGGATCTGGGCCTAGCCCAACCAAGACTGCTCAACCCGATTGGTGCTCCCTTTTTACCTCACGGAAGAAAAAATGGAATCAGTACGGCAATCCGAGCCCCGGAGACCGGAGACCTGAATTTAAAGTTTTCTGCTTATCTTTTCTTGGCGCTTACAGATCGCGTGCCAGGGCAGTCTCCAGCTGTGGGGGGAGAGGGCTTTACCTTCACCGCCGTGCTCGGTTGTGCTATACATGCGAACATTTGCACACAATTTTACATTGATGCGCACATCTGTGAGCAAATGCCACCGAGATGGTGTACGTGAGCGGGATTTTAGTAGATAACCAACGCAACTGCTGGAAGACGGAGAGATACTGAAGAGCTGAGCTTTGAAATCTGACTCTGGACCACTCAGGACTACATAACCCACTGGTCCTGAGTCCATCTGTCTACACGCCAGGAAAAGGTGAATTTTAAGACCTGCGCGTGGGAGTACACGGACTCGTGTTTTCCGGCTCACGCATGTATATGCGCGCATGGTATAAAAATCAGCTATACATGCTAACATTTGCACACAATTGTACATTGACGCATGCATCTGTGTGCAAATGCCACCGAGATGGTGTATGTGAGTGGGAGTTTAGTAGATACCCAGTTTGCTTCCCCAGTTTGATCCCAGCTCGCCCCAGTAAAGGAGAGGACTTCCTAAACCCCTAGGTAATTTGCCTCCTGTTTAACCTATCAGCTCCGGCCCTTAAATCCCCGCTGACTAGCCTAGTTTTTCCGATTCATGACTTACACGCCGTCCATAGCAGAAGTAAAGTTACGTGCCAGAGTCCCCGGCGTGTGCTTGTGTGCAGAAATTCTTACCTGCTGGTTTCATTCATATTTCCTGGAACGCCCGTTCCCCACCCAGACCATACCCAGGCCACGCCCCTCATATGAAGAAAAACCTGCACTCGCATACCGGGAGATACGCACGTACCCGGGCACCTCAAAATCTGCGCGGCGCGTGCACGAGGCCAATATATGCGCATAGCTCCTGCGCACATTACCCCTCTGAAAGAATGTGCAGAGAGGTCACCCCTGTCACTCTGGGATCTAAAAGTACATCTTTACCCCCTGCCACCAAAGGGGGAAAAGAGGCTGTGGAGCAGCTAGCTTGAGTGATCCAGCCCCAAAGAGACCATCACGTTCTTTTTTTGCCTCCATCAGAGTGCAGTCTGCACCTGGGGATGGGGATTACACAGGAATCAAAAAAGTACTAACCCTGGAGACCCCCTCTGTCCAACCTCATAACCTAAAACTGCTACCTAATGGCAACCCTCCATTGCAATAAAATCTGGTTTGCAGCCTAGGCCTACTCCTGGACTCCAAATGACACCTAGTATCACAAAGGTCTGCCTTGAACCACCTTTGAGAACTGAAGCACATAAAACTATACCTGGAGAAAGAAACCTGGCCACTCTAACTTTTGCATTTGTCCTAACACGGCTGGACTACTGCAATGCTCTGTACATGCTTCTCCCACATGCAGCTGCCAGCTCTGTCAGTGCTTTAGCACTCGCAATATTGACTCCTGGATTAATGATAGATAGGGTAGTTACAGTAGGTAGGGGAAGGGGTAGGATGTTTTTGATGGGTAGGCATGGGAAGGGGTAAGACGAATAATAGAAGCACTTTCGAATAATAGAAGGACTAGGGGGCATTCCATGAAGTTAGCAAGTAGCACATTTAAGACTAATCGGAGAAAATTCTTATTCACTCAATGCACATGATGGAAGGGTATGATGGTAGGGTAGTTACAGTAGTTATGAGAAGGGGTAGGATGTTTATGATGGGTAGGCTAGTTATAGTACGTATGGGAAGGGGAAGGATGTATAATGGGTAGTTTATTTACAATAGGTTTGGAAGGGTAGGATGTCAATGATGGGTAAGGTAGTTACAGTAGGTATGGGATAGGGTGTTTATGATGGGTAGGGCAGTTACAGTAGGTATGGGAAGGGGTAGGATGTATGATGGGTAGGGTAGTTACAGTAGGTATGGAAGGCATAGGATGTTTATGATAGGTAGGCTAGTTACAGTAAGTATGGAAGGGACAGGACATTTATGATGGGTAGGGTAGTTACAGTGGGTATGGAAGGGACAGGACGTTTATGATGGGTAGGGTAGTTACAGTGGGTATGGAAGTGGTAGGATGTATGATTGGTAGGTTATTTACAGTAGGTATGGAAGGGGTAGGATGTTTATGATGGGTCGGGTAGTTACAGTAGGTATGGAAGGGGTAGGACATTTATGATGGGTAGGGTAGTTACAGTAGTTATGGGAAGGGGTAGGATGTATGATGGGTAGGGTAGTTACAGTAGGTATGGAAGGCATAGGATGTTTATGATGGGTAGGGTAGTTACAGTAGGTATGGAAGGTGTAGTATGTATGATGGGTAGGTTATTTACAGTAGGTATGGAAGGGATAGGTCGTTTATGGGTAGGGTAGTTACAGTAAGTATGGGAAGGGATAGGACGTTTATGATGGGTAGGGTAGTTACAGTAGGTATGGGAAGGGATAGGACGTTTATGATGGGTAGGGCAGTTACAGTAGGTATGGGAAGGGGTAGGATGTATGATGGGTAGGGTAGTTACAGTAGGTATGGAAGGCATAGGATGTTTATGATGGGTAGGCTCGGTACTGTAGGTATGGAAGGGGTAGGACGTTTATGATGGGTAGAGTAGTTATAGTAGGTATGGAACGGATAGGACGTTTATGATGGGTAGGGTAGTTACAGTGGGTATGGAAGTGGTAAGATGTATGATTGGTAGGTTATTTACAGTAGGTATGGAAGGGGTAGGATGTATGATGGGTAGGGTAGTTACAGTAGGTATGGAAGAGGTAGGACATTTATGATGGGTAGGGTAGTTACAGTAGGTATGGGAAGGGATAGGACGTTTATGATGGGTAGGGTAGTTACAGTAGGTATGGAAGGGGTAGGATGTATGATGGGTAGGTTATTTACAGTAGGTAAGGAAGGGGTAGGACTTTATGATGGGTAGGGTAGTTACAGTAGGTATGGGAAGGGGTAGGATGTATCATGGGTAGGGTAGTTACAGTAGGTATCGAAAGCATAGGATGTTTATGGGTAGGCTAGTTACAGTAGGTATGGAAGGGATAGGACATTTATGATGGGTAGGGTAGTTTCAGTAGGTATGGGATAGGGTGTTTATGATGGGTAGGGTAGTTACAGTAGGTATGGAAGGGGTAGGATGTATGATGGGTAGGGTAGTTACAGTAGGTATGGAAGGGGTAGGATGTATGATGGGTAGGGTAGTTACAGTAGGTATGGGAAGGGGTAGGATGTTTATGATGGGTAGGGTAGTTACAGTAGGTATGGGAAGGGGTAGGATGTATGATGGTAGCATATATACAGTAGGTATGGAAGGGGTAGGATGTATGATGGGTAGGGTAGTTACAGTAGGTATGTAAGGGGTAGGATGTATGATGGGTAGGGTAGTTACAGTAGGTATGGAAGGGGTAGGATGTATGATGGGTAGGGTAGTTACAGTAGGTATGGAAGGGGTAGGATGTATGATGGTAGGGTAGTTACAGTAGGTATGTAAGGAGTAGGATGTATGATGGGTAGGGTAGTTACAGTAGGTATGGAAGGGGTAGGATGTATGATGGTAGGGTAGTTACAGTAGGTATGTAAGGGGTAGGATGTATGATGGGTAGGGTAGTTACAGTAGGTATGGAAGGGGTAGGATGTATGATGGTAGGGTAGATACAGTAGGTATGGAAGGGGTAGGATGTATGATGGTAGGGTAGATACAGTAGGTATGTAAGGGGTAGGATGTATGATGGGTAGGGTAGTTACAGTAGGTATGGAAGGGGTAGGATGTATGATGGGTAGGGTAGTTACAGTAGGTATGGAAGAGGTAGGATGTATGATGGGTAGGGTAGTTACAGTAGGTATGGAAGGGGTAGGATGTATGATGGGTAGGGTAGTTACAGTAGGTATGGAAGGGGTAGGGTGTTTATGATACTTCGCTTATTGACAGAGGTGGGAGAGTTACAGTTTCTAGCGTTTGAGAATGGGGATTACCTGATATAAAGACCGGACACTTACAGTGTATCCCAGTTAAGCAGAGGGAGAGAGAGTACTTATAGCAGAAAGGGTACTTACATAGGCAGAGTCCTGCTTAAGTAACTTACTTCCAGTGAGTAGGGGTTGAGTGGATGGAGTACTTGTTAGAGGTAATTTGCTAAACCATTTACATGCACAGCACCTGGTTTTATGCAAGTTATTGCCCGTTATAAAATCGTCTGTGGATGGAAAAGGATTTGCTTACTTCAGTTTCCTTCCTACCTGTGCTCCGGGGTCGGCGCTTAGCTCTGTTCTTTAAAAGTACGGGCGCGCGTTCCCTGTTCCGAATGTCCCCAGCTCATCGCTGCGCGGGCGCGCTAAGATGCCCCTCTCCTTGCCGCAGGGTACTCACCGCGCGCAGGGCTGCCAGCAGTCCTTCCGCGGGCTGAGCTCCGGCCCGGGCGCCGCCTGCTCCCTCCCATTTCTGGCCGCCCAGCCTCCGCCGTCCCCCTCTGCATCGGTAGCCGGCAGGGAGAGCCTGGCCGCCGGCCTCCTGCCCTGCGAGGACATGCAGCCGCCTGGGGGAGGGGCGGAAAGGCCAGAACCGGAGCCCCGAGCTGGGATCGGCGCCGTCTGCTGCGGTGCCTCGGCCGCTCCTCCCCTCTCTGGAGGTGTCCTTCCAGCTCTCCTTCCCTTCCTTTCCCCGCCCACCTCACGCCCCCAGCAGCGGCACTGGATCTGGGACAGGCTCATTCCTCAAGCACAGCCTGTCTCATAGCAGGGAAAGGGGAGGAGACAGCTCAGCCTCCCCCGCCCCCCGGCTGCAGGCAGGGAAGGAGGGGGGGGCAATGCCGGACTCGGGATCCCAAGCAGCTTTCCTGTCGCAGCCGGGGAAGAGAAAAGGAGCAGATCTGCAGCACAACTTTCCCAGCTGCTCCTTTCTCCTGCAGACCCCTGCCAGGTGCTGCCAGCCAGGGGCGGCTCAAGGAAATGCCCCCGACCCCGTGCAGGTGAAATCACCGAGGGCCAGGGCAGGGGGACGGCAATGGGAGAGTGAAGTGACCTGCCCAAGGTCACAGGGAATGGCAATAGGATTTCAGCCCGGGCTTCCCTTGTTTGCAGCCCAGTGCTCTGACCACTCAGATTTTGGGACGGTTACGTTTTTGTTCTCAGTCTTCAGCGTCCGCACTAGGGGACCCCGTGGCCTTTGGGTCTAGAAATAGGACCCCTCCATTCCCTATTGCCTGCCTCCCACCCTCCTCCAGGATCTGCCCCCGGGGGGTTGTGAGAGGTTGGTGAATGTGTGTGCGACGCACTCTCTCTCAGGGCTGATACAAGGGTATTAGATGCCCCAGACAAACCTTACAGCCTTTCATTCCCCCTTCCCTCCCCTCCCCACATAATTAAAACTTGTGCATTCTTTACCATTTTAGAATTTATTAACTTCCCCAACCTAAAAAGGCAGATTGCACATGGAAAACAGACATTCACAGTACAATCCTCTGAAGTAAAAATATCACTTACAACATATATTTATTTATTTAACAGTTTTATATACCGAAATTCTTGTAAGGGTTTACAAATCAGTTCGGTTTACATTGAACAGAAAACAGTGCTTCGGTAAATGAAAGCAATTACATAGAACATTAACAGAGCTTCAAATGTGAACAATTACAAAGAACTAATAATAAATATCTTATTAACCAACAAACAAGCAGAACAACATTTAACATTTGTACAGAAAACAGTGTCCCAGAGAGAGTAAATATAATACATCCGTGGTCGCAGAGGCTTAGGCTTAGGTCTTGAACTAAGAAACAGAAAACTAGGGGTTTGGTATTGCACCAAATTGAAATCATGGAACAGAGGGGCATATAAGGGTGTCACTGTACAATATAATAAATGGCTAGTGGGGTGAGGAATAGGTATGTGAACCGTAGTGAAGGCAACAGGAGCTAAGTAGAGGGGCAAAATCTGGACATGAAATTTTTTTGACTAAGGAGATATAAATGAATAGGAAGGGTGTAATACTGCTGGGGAACGGGAGGAATTTAATTCAGAGGATTATCTGAATGGGAAAAGGCCTGATTGAACAACCAGGTTTTGAGTCTTTTCTTAAAAGTAACCGGGCAGTGTTCTAGCCGTAGGTCTGGAGGGAGAGAATTCCAGTGTTTTGGACCAGACGCTGAGAGGGCTCTCAATCCTGAAGTTGTTTTTAGAAAGGGAACCTGGAGGGTGTCTTTATATGCTGCTCTTACCGGCCTGGATGGTAAGTGCAATCTGAGAGGGAATTTGAGATCCAAAGCTGTGATGTTGGAAATCGCTTTGTGGGTGATGGTTAGAACTTTGAACAGTATTCTGAAATTGATAGGGAGCCAATGGAGGATCTTCAGAATGGGGGTGATGTGGTCCCATTTTTTGGATCTGGTTAGAATCCTGGCAGCGGCATTTTGTACCATCTGTAATGGCTTGATAGTATTTGCAGGGAGGCCGATCAGAAGTGAGTTGCAATAGTCTATCTTTGAGAAAATGATTGCCTGAAGTACTGTACGGAAGTCGTGGAAGTGGAGGAGAGGTCTGAGTCGTTTTAAGACTTGGAGTTTGAAAAAGCAGTCCTTGGTGGTGTTATTGATGAAGCTTTTGAAGTTGAGTTGTTTATCCATGAGGACTCCTAAATTTCTGACTTCGGCGGAGAAAGAGGGAAGGGTTGCAGGAAGTGGGTTAAGCTGTGTGAAATTGCCGTCGTGTGAGATAAGTAGATATTCTATATATTATATAGAATTATATATTATATTATATAGGCATGCACTGCAAACACACACTTTCACTAATAATAGTTTAATAGACTTAATAAACTCCCTTTCCCACCGTAATCAAGGTGGTTACTGGATCCCATATATATTATATAGGCATGCACTGCAAAACCACACTTTCACTAATAATAGTTTAATAGACTTAATAAACTCCCTTTCCCATCGTAATCAAGGTGGTTACTGGATCCCATATATATTATATAGGCATGCACTGCAAAACCACACTTTCACTAATAATAGTTTAATAGACTTAATAAACTCCCTTTCCCATCGTAATCAAGGTGGTTACTGGATCCCATATATATTATATAGGTATGCACTGCAAACACACACTTTCACTAATAATAGTTTAATAGACTTAATAAACTCCCTTTCCCATCGTAATCAATGCGGTTACTGGATCCCATATATATTATATAGGCATGCACTGCAAACACACACTTTCACTAATAATAGTTTAATAGACTTAATAAACTCCCTTTCCCATCGTAATCAATGCGGTTACTGGATCCCATTTATATTATATAGGCATGCACTGCAAACACACACTTTCACTAATAATAGTTTAATAGACTTAATAAACTCCCTTTCCCGTCGTAATCAAGGTGGTTACTGGATCCCATATATATTATATAGGTATGCACTGCAAACACACACTTTCACTAATAATAGTTTAATAGACTTAATAAACTCCCTTTCCCATCGTAATCAAGGTGGTTACTGGATCCCATATATATTATATAGGCATGCACTGCAAACACACACTTTCACTAATAATAGTTTAATAGACTTAATAAATGACCTTTCTCATCGTAATCAAGGTGGTTACTGGATCCCATATATATTATATAGGCATGCATTGCAAACACACACTTTCACTAATAATAGTTTAATAGACTTAATAAACTCCCTTTCTCATTGTAATCAAGGCGGTTACTGGATCCCATATATATTATATAGGCATGCACTGCAAACACACACTTTCACTAATAATAGTTTAATAGACTTAATAAACGACCTTTCTCATCGTAATCAAGGTGGTTACTGGATCCCATATATATTATATAGGCATGCATTGCAAACACTCACTTTCACTAATAATAGTTTAATAGACTTAATAAACTCCCTTTCTCATTGTAATCAAGGCGGTTACTGGATCCCATATATATTATATAGGCATGCACTGCAAACACACACTTTCACTAATAATAGTTTAATAGACTTAATAAACGACCTTTCTCATTGTAATCAAGGTGGTTACTGGATCCCATATGGTATTAGGCCTATGGTAAAGTGCACTGGGCGTGGACTTGGCCCACAGAAAGCCAGGAATAAACTGAACTGCAATTCCAATAATTGCCAGCACTCAACCTGTGAAAAAGCCATACTGCAAATATTACCTCAGGCCCTAAACACCAATACACCTCCTATTAGGAAAGCAGATCAAAGCCAGGTTGTGGTAAATCCCTACACAGAAACTACGTGCAGGCAGAATACCTAAAGCCTCAGTCACACAAGCAGAAGACAGGCAGGCTCTCACCAAATACAGAATAAAGAGACCATAAAATATAAACTGAAACGTGCAGACAAAAACTGAACTGGAAATCACAAGGAGCCAAACTCTGTAAGCAATGCAAACGCAATCAAGAAATATAAAACATTAAACAAACTAATAAAAAGAATGTCATGCGCGCATGTTATAAAATTGGCACATCTTTTAACATCTACCCCTTAGTGTGCACTATATTGATGTAATGCTTTCTATTTGATTTATTGCGCAGTATTTTAATTAAAATAGTGAGTGTTAACTCAAACAGTGCACGCCAAATCAAAATAGTGCACACTAAACAAAATAAAAAAACAAAACAAAACAAAAGTTAGCAAAACAAAAAAGAGGTTTAAAAATGAAACAAAACAAAGGTGAAAGTGTTACTGATGCACAGCCCTAAGCAGAAGATCTGGTAGCAATCTAGATCTGGTACCAGATAGATTAGAGAACCAGGACAGCGATAGATCCAACAGTGCAGATGTACTGGAACGAGGCACTCACCTAGTGCAGTCAGTGAGAAGGAAGCCAGGGGGTTGTCGATGATAGGGTCTCATGGTCAAGCTCTGGTACTCAGGCGACAGCAGGGATTCTCTGTCGCTGTCTTTGTCACGGATTTTGTTAAGTGAAGGCCCGGTTGAATAGCCAAGCCTTGACTCTTTTCCTGAGGTCAAGGTGAGATGTCTCAAGGCATAGGGATAGTTGTATCATGTTTCATAAATTTGGGGGCATAGAAGCGGAATGCACGAAGTCTGGTGCAAGTTAATCTGGCAGAAAGCGGAGGAGGAGCGGACGGAGGACCATTCTCGAGGAACAGAGTATGAGAGATACTCAGGGCCCCCTTGTTGTCTGCACACGTGAAGTTTTGAATTGTATCCTGTTTTGGACCGGGAGCTAGCACAACCCACTTAAGATTGGCCTTAGTGTGGTCAGCTGCTTTGGAGTTGGAGGCGTTTGAGATTATATTGTGAGATGTCGTGGAGCGGAGATTTACGGTAGTCACCGGAGCTGGTTATTGATGTGTGCATCATGGTGGCGAGGTTCTGTTTGTCGAAATACCTGCAAAGTCGGCAAATCTGGCACCCCTGCATAAACATCTTTACCACCTCTGAGATGTGAGCTTCTATTGTAAGGTTGTGATTGAGTTGAACTCCCAACTTTGCTGTGAATCCCAAGGGGGTCGACATTAAAAGCGTTTCTCACGCAAACATTTTTTAAAATTGGCGATACATTGGCCACCCTCCAGTTTCAGGTACCACAGATGCTTTTAATGATAGTTTACAAATTATCAAAAGCAGTTCCATATCTCAATAACAGCTTTAAACAAGAAAAATAAAGCACCCATGACTTCACCATAAAAGTCGAATCAACAAAAAACATGATGAACTGGCAAGATACATACAAAAAGTCCCCATCAATGCTAGCAAAGTGGTTCCAGTCAAAACCAGTGTCTTATGCCTGCGACAGACTTTATCTGAAACAAGCAAGGTGATTATAATCATCTGCCACTTTCCCTCCTATATCATAATCTGTATTGTGTACACGTATTTAATCCTTCTTTCAAAAAACACAGATTCGGGGCGTGACCAAGATGGCGTCCTGACTGGCTGTGCGAACTCGTAGCTCCAGCGTTTCCTTTTTCCTTGGATTTCTGCCTCATTTTGGTGACCCGGGAAAGAGGAATGGTGTTGAATGTGCGTATCTTTCCGGCTTCCGGAGCTATGCGGCAGACCACCTTGCCCGAGTTTTCGCCGGTATTGCCTTCTTTGATGTCGACCGTTGACTTGGCCGGAGGAGCAGCCGGCCCGCTGATAGCAGAAACATCGCTGAGCCTGGTCGCTCGTTCCTCTCCTCTGCCTCCTGGGTTTGCCGCTGGAGTGGCAATGGACTCGCCGGGATTAGGATATCCTGCCGGCGTTGTTTCTGCCCACCCGGACGGTGTTCTGGCTCCTGCTGCTCCACCGCGGTCTGAAACGGTGGAGCAGTCACCTTCCCACAAGGCAGCTGCCTGTTTGAGGACGCGGTCTCTGACTCTACGGCTGTCGACGAATCTCCTTCCCTTGATAAAAATTGTTGGAACCCTCTCCAGATCAGGCCTATTTTGTCTAAACCTTCTCAAGTGACTCTGGATTCCCTCTGGAATGTACTTTCAGCTGTGGAAAAATCTGTTTCATCATTAGTCACTTTGACGCTAGATATTCGTTCTAAATGTATTAATCAAGATCAGCTTGTGAGGAACCAATATCAAATTTGGAGACTTCTACTGCTGAAATTAAAGACATGCAAACTAAGCAAATAGTGGAATCCTCTGTGCTTTCACGTAGAATAGAAAGTTTGGATATCCGCATCCTGAATTTTCCTCAAATTCCATTGCTTCCCCTTATGGAAATATTTAAACTTTATCTGAAAGAAATTCGTCAGATTCAGGATCCGGCTCTTCCTCCGGTTCAAAGGGTTTACTGTTTGCCGTCATCTAAGAAGGACAAGGCTAAAACATCTCAGGAAGTTGCATTTTATTCAGAACTCCTCACTACCACTTCATAACAGAGCAACGTTATCTGTTTTCTTCGTTTTCTACAGGACCAAAATAATATTCCTCCTCTCTTTTTTCAGAAGTGAGATTTGCTATTTAAAGGGGGGGGGGAAATCTGCATTTTCCCAGCTCTTGCAAAGTCCACTCAGGAACTCAGAAGGACCTTTCTGTCTTTAAAACCTGAGGTTGTGGCCCCTCTGTGCAATTAGATGTCCAGGTAAATATTGCTGTGGTGTGGAATGCACCTGAACATATTTTCTTTCACCCCATTCATCTGCGGGGTTTCATTGAAGCCAAACGAGCCGGGACTCCTCAATCCGCCCGAGATGTGTATGATAAGGCATTGTCAGTAAGGACTCCCTCCTGTTTTCAGCTTTGTATAACTACGGATGGCCCCCACCATATTATTTTTATATTATCAAGGAGAATGGGCTGCATATAGTTTTTTCTTTTTGTGTAGTTGCAAGATACTTGTCTGCAACTTTATTCTCTGTATTTCTTTTCAAATATGTATTTGAATCATGTTAAACTCTAATAAAAATAAAGTTTAAAGAAAAACCCCCACAGATTCAAATAAGTCAAAAAATACTTAGCAGTGTTATAATCTGTCAGTGCACAACAGAGCCACTACGGAAGTGTAGCGTTTCGGCATCCAACCGCCTGTGTCAGAGGTTCCCTTCCAGCGGCACTACAAAATCAAAGAACAATAATTAAACCCAATAATACAAACTAATACGGATAAAAATACACTCCCCGGCTCTCTATACCTGGGAACTTATGATTTCCAGTTGCCCTGAGCTTGTCGTGGATTAGCAGGAGGAGAGGAGGCGTTGCTGCACACAACTAACGTTCTCTCCTTTTTCATATCCATACATGCTCAGTCATGCACAGCCTCTCTCTCACACATACATTCACACACACACACACACAGCCTCTCTCTCACACATAAATTCACACACACCGACACACAGCCTCTCTCTCATACACATATATTCACACACACACAGCCTCTCTCTCACTCATACATTCACACACACACAGCCTCTCTCTCACACACATATATTCACACACACACAGCCTCTCTCTCACTCATACATTCACACACACTCACACACAGCCTCTCTCTCACATACATATATTCACACACACACAGCCTCTCTCTCACACATACATTCACACACATACAGCTTCTCTCTCACACACATATATTCACACACACACAGCCTCTCTCTCACTCATACATTCACACACATACAGCTTCTCTCTCACACACATATATTCACACACACACAGCCTCTCTCTCACTCATACATTCACACACACACAGCTTCTCTCTCACACACATATATTCACACACACACAGCCTCTCTCTCACACATACATTCACACACATACAGCTTCTCTCTCACACACATACATTCACACACACACACAGCCTCTCTCTAACTCATACATTCACACACACAGCTTCTCTCTCACACACATATATTCACACACACACAGCCTCTCTCTCACACATACACTCACACACACACAGCCTCTCTCTCACACACATATATTCACACACACACACAGCCTCTCTCTCACACATACATTCACACACAGGCACACAGCCTCTAACACATATATTCACACACACACTGACACACAGCCTCTCTCTCACACATACATTCACATACACACAGCTTCTCTCTCACACACATATATTCACACACACACAGCCTCTTTCTCACACATACATTCACACACAGGCACACAGCTTCTAATACATACATTCACACACACCAACACACAGCCTCTTTCTCACACATACATTCACACACAGGCACACAGCTTCTAATACATACATTCACACACACACCGACACACAGCCTCTCTCTAACTCGTATATTTATACACAGACACACAGCCTTTCTGTCACACATACATTCACACACAGCGACACACAGCCTCTCTCTACCACGTACATTCACACAGTCGCAAGGCCTCTCTCTAACACATACATTCACACACAGATACTCAGCCTCTCTCTAATTCGTGCATTCACACACAGACACACAGCTTCTCTCTCACACATACAGTCACACACAGGCACACAGCCTCTAACACATACATTCACACACACCGCCACACAGCCTGTCTCTATCTCAAACAATTACACACAGACACACAGCCTCTAACACATACATTCACACACCGACACACAGCCTCTCTCTCTCTCACACACATATATTCACACACACAGAGCCTCTCTCTCACACATACATTCACACAGAGCGACCCACAGTCTCTCTCTCATATACAGATACACATGAAGGGATCCAGTTAGTCCCATACTAGAGTTAAAGGTAAATTTTAAAAGCCTGGTGCTCACAGAAATTAAGGGATGTGCAAAGAGGTTGGGCTTGTGCATGCCAACTGTATTTTTAAAAGCACCCATATATGTGTGTAAATTCCGCGGGGCACCTAGTGGTCAGATTCAGGGCCCATGCTTGCAAGGTTCTGGACTCTGGTCACTACTGCAGTGGCTGAACTCAACGTAAACTGGGAGAGGACAGGCAGGTAAAAGAGGAGAATTGGTACCGCATCCCAGTCCTGCTTTCGGCTGAGCTGGAGGTACAAGAAGAGCGGCAGGAAACCAGCTGGAGCAAAGGTGGCACCCATGGCTGTGTTCTGGGTTTGCAAGAAAAGAAAACATCCTCCAGAGCCAAAATAGTCACCAGTGAGCAGCCAGATCTCTCGCAAGGACCTCTAACAGCTTTCAGACCTGCTGTAATGGTGGATCTCGAACTGATCTGCTAAGCAGCTAGGGGGTGCCTGTGTGTTTGCCCATTTTAATATTTCCTTAAAATGAAAACGCTGCACATAGCACAATTCTTATGGAAACCTTCATGTAAAATATTTCAGTATAGGGTAGACAATAAAGGAAGAACTGCAGGAAAAGTCATTTTTGAAAATCATAAATGTTCTCTCCAATACATAACAACCTCTTAATCTTATGGTAATTCCCTTCTTGGCTTTACATTAAGTATCATGGCGCACATCATTTCTGTTTGAGATAATATGTATAATCTATGTTGAGTTGGAGGTGGACCCTTGGGCCGAGGTGGGGTTGACGCAACCCGTAGGTGAGGACCTACTGGTCCCTACCATCGGCAGGTGGAGTGGGCTGAAGGTAGAGGCCGCTGGAGCTTCACCTATACCAGCCCTCATTTCCCACAGGTTGAGCCTTTGGGTGCTGGGGCAGGCAGGACTTAGGTGGGCCTCGAGGTTGGTTAGCAAGAAAGGTTGGTTCAGTCCAGAGACAGCAGACGATAGGTGGCGTAGTCCTACCCTGGACTGGGTACGGTACTGGAACTCAGGCGCCAATGGAATGGAGATGAGCTGGGGCGCTCGAGCCAAGGTAGGCCGGAGCCTAATAACTCCACGTCCAGGGAGTAGGCTAGGAGAGGCGTCAATGACAGGCTTGGATCAGGGCTGGCGGCAAAGCAAAGGTCATGGCAAGCAATGCTGAGTTCTGATCACGGAGAAGTCAATAGCGTTAGTCAATCAAGGCAATGGTCAGATCACGGAGAAATCAATAGCGTTAGTCAATCAAGGCAATGGTCAGATCACGGAGAAATCAATAGCGTTAGTCAGGCGAAGAAGAGGTCCGGGTCTGGAGAGAGGCGGAAGCGTAGTCAAGCATACCAAAGTCGATATTCGTAGACTCAGTCCAAAACATAGACAGGGCAGGAACGAAGAAGACAGGAACCAGGAACAACGAAGGTCAGGAACGAAGAGTAGAGAGGATTCTCTATTTATTTATTTATTTATTTTATTTATTTTATTTTTTTTTTTTATACCGAAGTTCTTGTAGGGATTACAAATCAATCCGGTTTACATAAAATGATAAACTGCCCAACAGAGAGAGTGGCTTTACAAAGAACAGTGGAACAGATGTAACAATATAACTGGATGTCAAATTAACATTATGATAAATAAATATTATAGTTTAACAGTGATAAATAAATATTATATATACAGCTTAACTATTTAACGTAGAAATATAGACATATTAACTCTGCAAAATAGATACAATAAAATATGATGAATTTATGGACTAAAAGATTGTTGTCCAGTAGCAGACTCATGAAAGTAGGACTTGGTACGGTGTCCATAATTTGGGGATACCTCATATTTAGGAAGTCTTTCCGTCTAGAATTGAGAGTCTGGGAAGGCTTGTTGGAAAAGCCAGGTCTTCAGTCTTTTTTTGAACTCTTGATGACTGGGTTCTAGTCTTAGATCTGGGGGGGAGCGCGTTCCACTTATGGGGGCCTGCTGAAGATAGTGCTCGTTTGCTTAATGATGATTTTACTTGTGGTGCATGCAGTGTTCCTTTGTATGCGCTTCTAATTGGTCTAGAAGATGTGTGTGGTTGGAGTTGAGAGCTTAACATAATGGGAGCTAGTTTGTCGCTTTGTGGACGATAGTGAGTACTTTATAGAGTATCCTTTGTTTAATGGGGAGCCAATGTAGGTTACGGAGGATTGGGGTGATATGGTCTTTTTTGTTAGAGCTTGTAAGAGTTCTAGCAGCAGAGTTCTAGTACTCGTTGTTGTCTAGCAACAACGAGTACTCGAGTAGCAAGGAGATCTGTTGCAAAGGCAACGCTATGGAGCGAAGCCTGAGCTTAAATACTCTGGAGAGTTTGACGTCATCATCCGGGGCCGCGGCCAGGTTTCCGCCGCGGGCCCTTCATAAGGATCAGCGATGTTCGCATATGCGCCTAGGGAGGGGTGCGGCGCGGGGTAGTGGCGTCTCTCCGCGGGCCATGCGGAGAGGCCCGACGAGCAATGGCATCTTGACCTGCAACACTGGGGACCCCATGGCAGAGCCGGAGGCACCGGGGGCGGCCCGAGGTCAGAACCGGCGGCCCACGGCCACTAGCGAGAAGGAACCAGGAGCTGGAGTCTGTGTAAGAAGGTGAGGGGGCTGCGCAGCGGGTCTGCTGCAGAAGGCATGCGTAACAATCTATGCATTGTCGCACTGGTCAGAGAAGGGGCATGTTAGGAAACATGGGGGTAACCAGCAGGGAGCAGCAGTTACTATCCTTAACAGAAACATGGGGGTAACCTGCACGGAGCGGCAGTTACTGCCCTTAACAGAAACATGGGGGTAACCTGCATGGAGCAGCAGCTACTATCCTTAACAGAAACATGGGGGTAACCTGCATGGAGCAGCAGTTACTACACTTAACAGAAACATGGGGGTAACCTGCATGGAGCGGCAGTTACTACACTTAACAGAAACATGGGCGTAACCTGCATGGAGCGGCAGTTACTACACTTAACAGAAACATGGGGGTAATCTGCACAGAGCAGCAGTTACTACCCTTAACAGAAACATGGGGGTAACCTGCATGGAGCGGCAGTTACTACACTTAACAGAAACATGAGGGTAACCTGCATGGAGCGGCAGTTACTACACTTAACAGAAACATGGGGGTAACCTGCATGGAGCGGCAGTTACTACACTTAACAGAAACATGGGGGTAACCTGCATGGAGCGGCAGTTACTATCCTTAACAGAAACATGGGGGTAACCTGCATGGAGCGGCAGTTACTACACTTAACAGAAACATGGGGGTAACCTGCATGGAGCGGCAGTTACTACCCTTAACAGAAACATGGGGTAATCTGCACGGAGCGGCAGTTACTACCCTTAACAGAAACAAGGGGGTAACCTGCACGAAAAGGCAGTTACTTCCCTTAACAGAAACAAGAGGGTAACCTGCACGAAAAGGCAGTTACTACCCTTAACAGAAACATGGGGGTAACCTGCACGAAGCAGCAGTTACTGCCCTTAAAAGAAACATGGGGGTAACCTGCAGGGAGCGGCAGTTACTACCCTTAAAAGAAACATGGGGGTAACCTGCATCGAGCAGCAGTTACTTCCCTTAACAGAAACAAGAGGGTAACCTGCACGAAGCAGCAGTTACTGCCCTTAAAAGAAACATGGGGGTAACCTGCAGGGAGCGGCAGTTACTGCCCTTAAAAGAAACATGGGGGTAACCTGCATCGAGCAGCAGTTACTTCCCTTAACAGAAACATGGGGGTAACCTGCATGGAGCAGCAGTTACTGCCCTTAACAGAAACATGAGGTAACCTGCATGGAGCAGCAGTTACTACCCTTAACAGAAACATGGGGGTAACCTGCACGGAGCGACAGTTACTACCCTTAACAGAAACAAGGGGGTAACCTGCACGAAGCAGCAGTTACTGCCCTTAACAGAAACATGGGGTAACCTGCATGGAGCGGCAGTTATTACCCTTAACAGAAACATGGGGTAACCTGCATGGAGCAGCAGTTACTTCCCTTAACAGAAACGTGGGGGTAAGCTGCATGGAGCAACAGTTACTACCCTTAACAGAAACATGGGGGTAACCTGCTAGGAGCGCAGTTACTACCCTTAACAGAAACATGGGGGTAACCTGCTCATAGCAGCAGTTACTACCCTTAACAGAAACAAGGGGGTAACCTGCACGAAGCGGCAGTTACTTCCCTTAACAGAAACAAGGGGTAACCTGCACGAAGCGGCAGTTACTACCCTTAACAGAAACATGGGGATAGCCTGCAGGGAGCGGCAGTTACTACCCTTAACAGAAACATGGAGGTAACCTGCCATGGAGCAGCAGTTACTACCCTTAACAGAAACATGGGGGTAACCTGCATGGAGCCGCAGTTACTACCCTTAACAGAAACATGGGGGTAACCTGCCATGGAGCAGCAGTTACTACCCTTAACAGAAACATGGGGGTAACCTGCACGGAGCGGCAGTTACTGCCCTTAACAGAAACATGGGGGTAACCTGCACGGAGCAGCAGCTACTATCCTTAACAGAAACATGGGGGTAACCTGCATGGAGCGGCAGTTACTACACTTAACAGAAACATGGGGGTAATCTGCACAGAGCAGCAGTTACTACCCTTAACAGAAACATGGGGGTAACCTGCATGGAGCGGCAGTTACTACACTTAACAGAAACATGAGGGTAACCTGCATGGAGCGGCAGTTACTACACTTAACAGAAACATGGGGGTAACCTGCATGGAGCGGCAGTTACTACACTTAACAGAAACATGGGGGTAACCTGCATGGAGCGGCAGTTACTATCCTTAACAGAAACATGGGGGTAACCTGCATGGAGCGGCAGTTACTACACTTAACAGAAACATGGGGGTAACCTGCATGGAGCGGCAGTTACTACCCTTAACAGAAACATGGGGTAATCTGCACGGAGCGGCAGTTACTACCCTTAACAGAAACAAGGGGGTAACCTGCACGAAAAGGCAGTTACTTCCCTTAACAGAAACAAGAGGGTAACCTGCACGAAAAGGCAGTTACTACCCTTAACAGAAACATGGGGGTAACCTGCACGAAGCAGCAGTTACTGCCCTTAAAAGAAACATGGGGGTAACCTGCAGGGAGCGGCAGTTACTACCCTTAAAAGAAACATGGGGGTAACCTGCATCGAGCAGCAGTTACTTCCCTTAACAGAAACAAGAGGGTAACCTGCACGAAGCAGCAGTTACTGCCCTTAAAAGAAACATGGGGGTAACCTGCAGGGAGCGGCAGTTACTGCCCTTAAAAGAAACATGGGGGTAACCTGCATCAAGCAGCAGTTACTTCCCTTAACAGAAACATGGGGGTAACCTGCATGGAGCAGCAGTTACTGCCCTTAACAGAAACATGAGGTAACCTGCATGGAGCAGCAGTTACTACCCTTAACAGAAACATGGGGGTAACCTGCACGGAGCGACAGTTACTACCCTTAACAGAAACAAGGGGGTAACCTGCACGAAGCAGCAGTTACTGCCCTTAACAGAAACATGGGGTAACCTGCATGGAGCGGCAGTTATTACCCTTAACAGAAACATGGGGTAACCTGCATGGAGCAGCAGTTACTTCCCTTAACAGAAACGTGGGGGTAAGCTGCATGGAGCAACAGTTACTACCCTTAACAGAAACATGGGGGTAACCTGCTCGGAGCGCAGTTACTACCCTTAACAGAAACATGGGGGTAACCTGCTCATAGCAGCAGTTACTACCCTTAACAGAAACAAGGGGGTAACCTGCACGAAGCGGCAGTTACTTCCCTTAACAGAAACAAGGGGTAACCTGCACGAAGCGGCAGTTACTACCCTTAACAGAAACATGGGGATAGCCTGCAGGGAGCGGCAGTTACTACCCTTAACAGAAACATGGAGGTAACCTGCCATGGAGCAGCAGTTACTACCCTTAACAGAAACATGGGGGTAACCTGCATGGAGCCGCAGTTACTACCCTTAACAGAAACATGGGGGTAACCTGCCATGGAGCAGCAGTTACTACCCTTAACAGAAACATGGGGGTAACCTGCACGGAGCGGCAGTTACTGCCCTTAACAGAAACATGGGGGTAACCTGCACGGAGCGGCAGTTACTGCCCTTAACAGAAACATGGGGGTAACCTGCACGGAGCGGCA
Organism: Rhinatrema bivittatum; assembly: GCF_901001135.1. Classification (NCBI taxonomy): domain Eukaryota; kingdom Metazoa; phylum Chordata; class Amphibia; order Gymnophiona; family Rhinatrematidae; genus Rhinatrema; species Rhinatrema bivittatum. Next base: position 343,905 of record NW_021820653.1, read on the forward strand.
GTTACTGCCCTTAACAGAAACATGGGGGTAACCTGCACGGAGCGGCAGTAACTACCCTTAACAGAAACATGGGGGTAACCTGCTCATAGCGGCAGTTACTACCCTTAACAGAAACATGGGGGTAACCTGCTCATAGCAGCAGTTACTACCCTTAACAGAAACAAGGGGGTAACCTGCACGAAGCGGCAGTTACTTCCCTTAACAGAAACAAGGGGTAACCTGCACGAAGCGGCAGTTACTACCCTTAACAGAAACATGGGGGTAACCTGCACGGAGCGGCAGTTACTGCCCTTAACAGAAACATGGGGGTAACCTGCACGAAGCGGCAGTTACTACCCTTAACAGAAACATGGGGGTAACCTGCACGGAGCGGCAGTAACTACCCTTAACAGAAACATGGGGGTAACCTGCTCGGAGCGCAGTTACTACCCTTAACAGAAACATGGGGGTAACCTGCTCATAGCAGCAGTTACTACCCTTAACAGAAACAAGGGGGTAACCTGCACGAAGCGGCAGTTACTTCCCTTAACAGAAACAAGGGGTAACCTGCACGAAGCGGCAGTTACTACCCTTAACAGAAACATGGGGATAGCCTGCAGGCAGCGGCAGTTACTACCCTTAACAGAAACATGGAGGTAACCTGCCATGGAGCAGCAGTTACTACCCTTAACAGAAACATGGGGGTAACCTGCATGGAGCCGCAGTTACTACCCTTAACAGAAACATGGGGGTAACCTGCCATGGAGCCGCAGTTACTGCCCTTAACAGAAACATGGGGGTAACCTGCACGGAGCGGCAGTTACTGCCCTTAACAGAAACATGGGGGTAACCTGCACGGAGCGGCAGTTACTGCCCTTAACAGAAACATGGGGGTAACCTGCACGGAGCGGCAGTTACTGCCCTTAACAGAAACATGGGGGTAACCTGCACGGAGCGGCAGTTACTGCCCTTAACAGAAACATGGGGGTAACCTGCACGGAGCGGCAGTTACTGCCCTTAACAGAAAGCATGGGGGTAACCTGCACGGAGCGGCAGTTACTACCCTTAACAGAAACATGGGGGTAACCTGCCATGGAGCGGCAGTTACTACCCTTAACAGAAACATGGGGGTAACCTGCAAGGAGCGGCAGTTACTACCCTTAACAGAAACATGGGGGTAACCTGCCATGGAGCAGGCAGATCTGTATTTTTTTTTGCCATCTTCTGTTTTTGCACCACTGAAACGTTTTGGATTTTGTCTTCCAGTAAAAGTGTGTTCTGTATTGCATGCACATCTTTATTCGAGAGACCGTGTGAGTGGTTCGCTAGGGTCTTACAGCTTTGGCTGTCCCCCTCTGCAGAGCCCTGATCCGGAGCCGCAGCCGCTGAAAGTGGACCCTGCCTGTTTCAGATGAATATCGCCTGCTTTTTCCCTGCTGGCGATGCCTCTCCTTATGCACCCCAGCCTCCTGCTGGCTTTCTCTGCCGCTCCATGCTTTACTACACTGGCAGCCTCTGGCTCATCTGGCATAATTACTCCTGCGTCCCTATCCTGTTTGTCAGGCAGCGGTTCTTGTCTTCCTAATTGACACATGGCTAATGGACTTCTGTGTCCCAGACGCATAATGAGACGCTTGCAAACCGTGACCTCATCCTGGCTCTGTCACCTGCTCCCCGCGGGTCCTCGGGAATCGTTTCACAGGAAGGTTACCCGGGTTCAGTGAGGGAGGGGGTGAATATCCCATCTTCCCCCCTCTATGGCACCACAAAGGGGCATATCCAGGGGCAGAGGGAGAAAGGAGCTCAGGGGTGCAAAGCCAATCCCTAGCAACCTGGCTGTGCATTCGTTCGGTTTCCTTAGGCTTGGGAGGGTGAGGGGCTTTGGGGCATTCTTACCATAGACACACAAAAGGGGGAAAGCCATGAGTGCATCTGGCCCTGCTCGGTCTGTGCTGTCTTAAAAGGTTATCTAGGTTGAATGTCCGGGCAATGCTTGGCCTTACAAGGAGCCGTCTCTGCTGAATGCCCCTGGCTGCCGGTGCCTCATGTCAGGGATCAGGAGGATAGGTCTCACCAGGAACCAGCCTTGGGGATCCACCACAGGCTTCCCGCCTAGGGGTCCCTACTGAAAGGGATTTTCTCCTGCTAAGCCTCTTAGGTACCCGAACAAAAACCTTTAAGTGAAGATTCCCCCTCCCCTCCCCCTAACTTGCTTGCTAGGGGCAGGGATTGAGTTTAGTTGGGTGGTGCTGACATTTGAACCCTGCCCTGGTGAACTTACCCAAGTATTTCTGGTTGGGGGAAAATTAGTTCACCCAGGGAACTCTTGGTGAGTATATTCAGTGACTGACTTACTCGGGTAACTTTTGGTGAGATCATTCAGCTGTGGACTTACCCGGGTGACTTTTGGTGAGAATATTCAGAGGTGGACTTACCCAAATAACTTTCAGTGAGTATAATCAGAGGTGGACTTACCCGGATAACTTTCAGTGAGTATAATCAGAGGGGGGTCTTACCCGGATAACTTTCAGTGAGTATAATCAGAGGTGGACTTACCCGGATAACTTTCAGTGAGTATAATCAGAGGAGGACTTACCCTGGTAACTTTCAGTGAGTATAATCAGAGGAGGACTTACCCGGATAACTTTCAGTGAGTATAATCAGAGGAGGACTTACCCGGATAACTTTCAGTGAGTACAATCAGAGGAGAACTTACCTGGATAACTTTCAGTGAGTATAATCAGAGGAGGACTTACCTGGGTAACTTTCAGTGAGTATAATCAGAGGTGGACTTACCCGGATAACTTTCAGTGAGTACAATCAGAGGAGAACTTACCTGGATAACTTTCAGTAAGTATAATCAGAGGTGGACTTACCCGGAAAACTTTCAGTGAGTATAATCAGAGGAGGACTTACCCGGATAACTTTCAGTGAGTATAATCAGAGGAGGAATTACCCGGATAACTTTCAATTAGTATATTCAGTGGTGGACTTACCTGGATAACTTTCAGTGAGTACAATCAGAGGAGAACTTACCTGGATAACTTTCAGTGAGTATAATCAGAGGAGAACTTACCTGGATAACTTTCAGTGAGTACAATCAGAGGAGAACTTACCTGGATAACTTTCAGTGAGTATAATCAGAGGTGGACTTACCCGGATAACTTTCAATTAGTATATTCAGTGGTGGACTTACCCGGATAACTTTCAGTGAGTACAATCAGAGGAGAACTTACCTGGATAACTTTCAGTAAGTATAATCAGAGGTGGACTTACCCGGATGACTTTCAGTGAGTATAATCAGAGGTGGACTTACCCGGAAAACTTTCAGTGAGTATAATCAGAGGTGGACTTACCCGGATAACTTTCAGTGAGTATAATCAGAGGAGGACTTACCCGGATAACTTTCAGTGAGTATAATCAGAGGAGGAATTACCCGGATAACTTTCAGTGAGTATAATCAGAGGTGGACTTACCCGGATAACTTTCAGTGAGTACAATCAGAGGAGGACTTACCTGGATAACTTTCAGTGAGTATAATCAGAGGAGGACTTACCCTGGTAACTTTCAGTGAGTACAATCAGAGGAGGAATTACCCGGATAACTTTCAGTGAGTATAATCAGAGGAGGACTTACCCGGATAACTTTCAGTGAGTATAATCAGAGGAGGACTTACCCGGATAACTTTCAGTGAGTATAATCAGAGGAGGAATTACCCGGATAACTTTCAGTTAGTATAATCAGAGGTGGACTTACCCGGATAACTTTCAGTGAGTATAATCAGAGGAGGACTTACCCGGAAAACTTTCAGTGAGTATAATCAGAGGAGGACTTACCCGGATAACTTTCAGTGAGTATAATCAGAGGAGGAATTACCCGGATAACTTTCAGTTAGTATAATCAGAGGTGGACTTACCCGGATAACTTTCAGTTAGTATAATCAGAGGTGGACTTACCCAGATAATTTTCAGTGAATATATTCAACGGTGGACGTAGCCGGATAACTTTCAGTGAATATATTTTGTGGTGGACTTACCTGGCTAACTTTCAGTGAATATAATTAGCGGTGAACTTACCCGGATATCTTTCTGTGAATATATCTGGCGGTGGACTTACCCGAATATCTTTCTGTGAATATATCTGGCGGTGGAGTTACCTGGTTAACCTCCTGCCCCCTGGGCTGCTGGGTAGGGGCCTCATGATGCTCCGCTCTGGAAGGTTCTGAAGCATTCGTAAGGGCAGGGAACCTAAACGTTACTCTCTTTATATCATTTGGTCAGAAATACTTAATTTCTGGAGGAAAAAACCCCCAACCCATGTGAGCGAAGACTTCTGCAAAAGGTTCTCCTTACTTCTTAGTCCCCAGGGCCCAGTGTTCCAGAGAACAAACAGAAATATTTACCTGGGAGAGGAGGCGACATGGATCAGTTAAAGCCTTGCGTCAACGTTTTAAACAGAAAAAAACGGGTCCTGGAATGATCAAGGTGCACGCGGTGATCTCTCCCGGACAGGGAATGGCCGCAAAGGCCAGGAGAGGGCAGCTGAAGCCAAGGGGGCAGAAGGCCAGGAGCCCGGGGCCTGCCTGAGGGATCTTATCTGATTGCCCAAGCCCCGTGGTCCCGACCAGTGGTCGCCCGCTGCCCTACAGCTCAGCTCTCCCGCTGTCTGGGGAGCAGGACTGCCAGAAATAACTCCGTGCGGTTCCCAGGGCTGCCCTGCCATCCAGCCGGTAATTCATTTCAGAAATGAATGATGTGTTGTTTCTTTACTGCCGAGAGACCTAAAAAAAAATATCAAACAACTTTGCGTTACAAAACAGCAGCATGAAATAAAGATGAGGGGAAAAAAAGATTGCAGTCTATTTATGGTTTGACTTTCATTATTCTGCGGCACACACACACTGTGGGTTTTTTTTTCCCCCTTCATCCTGCAGGACTCGCTATAGATAAACACAACCTGAATGTGCCCCGGAGCGTGTCAGAAGATAGGCTGGAGCGAGGAGAGGAGATCAGATCGGCCGTATCCCGGGCCTTCTCCCTCCCACAGCTCACAGGCTCGGCCGATGCCAGGGGCCAGCACAGCTGCCATCTCACCCAGGATATTCCCTGTCTCCCATCCTCAGTGCTCTGGGCCCTTGCCCACCAGGGGAGGGGAGAGCGAGCGTCCCGGTGATGCTGTTCTACCACTCGTGAACCTGCGCCACAGATCCCCCAAGAGCAGCTCCGCCGGGGCCATTCCAGAAACCAACTCTAATTTCTCTTCCCTGCTGAGTTTAGGGCAGAGAGTGAGGCCATGACAAATAGGAGGCGGGCAGCAAGGCTGCGCCGCTTTTCTCCGTAATATTTTTTTTTCCCCCTAAACGCTTCCATAGAAAAAGGTCGTTCAGATTGTAACCTCTGTGAAGGCCGAACCCGGACAATAGTTCCAGAGGTCATACCCCACATGTCCATTAAAGGGGGACCTCTGTTATTGTGCCATAAGATGCACTTTGCAGGGTTTTCTGCACAGGGAAAAGTTTCCTTTCATGGCCCTTACATTGCTCTTAAAGTGCATACAGCACTGATAATCACAGCCTAATGCATAAAGAAGGTACTCCTCAGTGACACGCAGGAGAAGGTAATTGGTGGTTTCCAACTTTTCTCTTTACTGATAAGAGGTAAACCTTTTCAGCTGCGTACAGCTTTCCAGGTTGTTACAAATGCTTTCAGTCCTTTTTAAAGCCAATTGATGTAGTGATATTAATTGACTTCTCATAGTCCTTCTTAAGCTCAAGATATTAAATCAATGTAATATACTTCTTAATTTGATATAATTCTTTCCTCCCATTGGATACAGGGCGAGTTAATGGCTTCCCTCCCATCGTAGATGAATATCAAGTGATGGCATTGATATTACAGAGTCCTTTAATCTCCTCGTAGCTTTATTCTTCAAACTCTTAGTTTCCTCCCACATTCTCCCCAATTCAGTATCATGATGATACCTGGAGCTCCTCTTCTTCACTCCAACTCCTTTCTCCCCTGTCTCCTTCTTCCTCTCCTTAGGATGGCTGAAAGTCCTCCTCTCAGCTCCATCTGGCATGACGTTAACCTTTCCCAGTTGGGAGTAGATGAAAAAATGAAGTTAGCTTAATCGAGTCCCAAGTTGCTGGGCACTCCAAACTTAAATAAATTAATTGGAGACTTAAAGGTGGACTGGGAGGGTGGAAAGAAATTCCCATCCAAATAATACGCTCCATGGAGACCGAAGTTAGTAAATAGAGAGCAGTACATAGCATGCTGTACCTTCAAACTCAAAAGGGGAATCCACAAGGTAAAATGGTGCACTGGCTCTAAGGGACATGCTATTACCAGCTTTCACAAGGGAGAGCAGTAAACCCACGTTATCATTCGGTCTCTCCCCATTCTACTACCTAACTCTCATGCCGATACAGTACAGTGAGCTCCGACGGAGCGCACTGTTAGCCTGCTCTTGGATGCGCGTTTTCCCTTACCCCTTATTCAATAATGGGAGGAAAACGCACGTCCAACCCGCGGCACCTAATAGCGCCCTCAACATGCAAATGCATGTTGATGGCCCTATTAGGTATGCGCAAAGAATACAGAAAGTAAAATGTGCAGCCAAGCCGCACATTTTACTTTCAGAAATTAGCGCCGACCCAAAGGTAGGCGCTAATTTCTTCTGGCACCGGGAAAGTGTAAAGAAAAGCAGTAAAAACTGCTTTTCTGTGCACCCTCCGACTTAATATCATAGCGATATTAAGTCGGAGGTCCCGAAGAGTAAAAAAAAGTTAAAAAAAAAAATTTTTGAATTCGGCTGTCGGGCCGAAAACCGGACGCTCAATTTTGCCGGCGTCCGGTTTCCAAGCCCGTGGCTGTCAGCGGGCTCGAGAACCGATGCCGGCAAAATTGAGCGTCAGCTGTCAAACCCGCTGACAGCCGCCGCTCCTGTCAAAAAGGAGGCGCTAGGGACGCGCTAGGGTCCCTAGCGCCTCCTTTTGCCTGAATCTACCGCCGGACCTAATTTAAATACTACATCGTGCGCACCGGCGAGTGGCCGGTGCGCGCGCCAGGAGAGCTCTCCCGCGGACTTTACTGTATCGGCCCGTCTGTTAGGGGACTGAGAGGATCCCTACAAAACCTGGGAAGTAACACAATAACATGGCAGATGATGGCAGGCAGAGATCAATTGGCCCACCTAGTCTGCCAGCTGCCTGCTCCTCCAGCTCTCGAAAACTTTGGGTAGGTGAGCCTATAAATTCCCAGACTTAAACCAACACTGCTTCCCCCCTCACCCCCACCTCCACCACATCTTTTACCTGACTTCCAACCCTCTTCCTACCACTGCCTTATCTGCTGGCTGGCCCCCACCATCTCCGCTGGCAGATTATTCCAGGCATCTACCACCTTCTTTCGGTAAAGAAGTATTTCCTCTCTTATGTTTCTTCTCGACCTTCCTCCCTGTGACTTCATGTCATGACCCCACGTCCTTGAATTTCCTTTTCTATGGAAAATTTCACCTTCCAATAACTTATTGTCAAATAGGGTGTAATTGAATGAGTCTGTCACTTCCCTCTATCCCTTCAATGAGAGTATCCTTAGTGCCTTAAGACGTTTTTTTGCAGAATTTGTGTTGCAGGTCCTCGATATTTTAGTAGGCCTTCCTTGAACTACTTCCTTCCTGTCTATGCACTAATGAGGCTGCGGCCTCCAGAAGTGAACACAGTACTCAGGGTGGGGTCTCTCTAGTGACCGGACAGACAAACGGACCAATGCAGTACAGTGCGCTCCGCGATTGGACGCACGTTTTGGACGCACTAGCTTTACTCCTTATTCAGTAAGGGGTAATAGCGCGTCCAAAATGCGCGTGCAAACCACCCGAACCTAATAGTGCCCGCAACATGCAAATACATGTTGATGGCCCAATTAGGTATTCCCGCGCGATACAGAAAGTAAAATGTGCAGCCAAGCTGCACATTTTACTTTAAGAAATTAGCGCCTACCCAAAGGTAGGCCTTAATTTCTCCGGGCACCGGGAAAGTGCATAGAAAAGGAGTAAAACCTGCTTTCCTGTGCACCCTCCGACTTAATATCATGGCGATATTAAATTGGAGGTCCCGAAAGTTAAAAAAATAGAAAAAAAAATTGAAATAGGCCTGCGGCTCGCGGGTCGAAAACCGGATGCTCAATTTTGCTGGCTTCCGGTTTCCGAACCCATGGCTGTCAGCGGGCTCGAGAATCAATGCCAGCAAAATTAAGCTTCAGCTGTCAAACCCACTGACAGCTGCCGCTCCTGTCAAAAAAGAGGCGCTAGGGATGCGCTAGTGTCCCTAGTGCCTCTTTTTACCGCCGGCCCTAATTAAAATAAATTAAAATACTGAATCGTGCACACAGGAGAGTGGCTTGGTGCGCGCTGGGAGAGCGGGTATTCGCCAGCTCTCCCACGTTTTTACTGTATCGGCCCAAAAGACAATTAGCCCAGTTGATCTCTCGGATTCTCTAAATTTCCATATTTAAACCAACACCAGCTCCCTCCAACCTCTCAACCCTGTTCCTGTCAGGGTTCTCTTACGTTACAGGATTCCACAGCCTCCAAATAATAGGCCATTTTAGGCCGTGATATCTTTCCCTTTCATTCTTATAACGCCAATTTTTAATCCAACTCCCAGGCTCCTTTCCATGTCTTAACACACAGCCAACAAAATTAGGCTGTTGTCCAAAATATCCAGCCTCCATGATTGCTTCCTGATGGTTTTCCCACTCTTCTTGGAGTGGTGCAGTTGTATCACTGCTGTATAGGATGCACATTACCCCTGTGTGGTAACCGTGGTCCCTCCGAGCAGGTTATCCCAGCCTTCTTGGAAGCCTGACACAGTTGAACCACCACTTCCTGCCCATTGGCTCTCTAAAGTTTCAGATGAGTAAGCAAACCAGGGCAATATTGCCTTTTTTTTTCTTGTTCATGATACCTCTGCTTTTGCAGCCAAGCATCCTGCAAGCACTCCCTGTTGATTTATTAGACTGAGAGACTACCTTGAGGTCACCTGAGAAATTTATTCCTGGATCTCAATCTCAATTAAGCGTCTTCAGTTCTGGTCCTTTCTATTGATATGAGGCCAGTGGCTTTTTGCATCCCCCGCACAAGTATTTACTGAAACTAATGTCCCAAGCCCTTCATCATTATTCCACCTTATTCCAAGTCCTTTCACCCCTTGCTTCTACTCCGTTATAGGTTTTTGTATCATCTGAAAAGAAGCTGATTAGTTTTCCTTCAGTTTGGCTGGCAAAGATACTGAAAGAAAACGGTCCCAGTACAGAGCTCTGAAGTTCATAAGAACATAAGAACATGCCATACTGGGTCCCAGTACAGAGCTCTGAAGTTCATAAGAACATAAGAACATGCCATACTGGGTCCCAGTACAGAGCTCTGAAGTTCATAAGAACATGCCATACTGGGTGCCAGTACAGAGCTCTGAAGTTCATAAGAACATAAGAACATGCCATACTGAGTCCCAGTACAGAGCTCTGAAGTTCATAAGAACATGCCATACTGGGTGCCAGTACAGAGCTCTGAAGTTCATAAGAACATAAGAACATGCCATACTGAGTCCCAGTACAGAGCTCTGAAGTTCATAAGAACATAAGAACATGCCATACTGGGTCCCAGTACAGAGCTCTGAAGTTCATAAGAACATAAGAACATGCCATACTGGGTCCCAGTACAGAGCTCTGAAGTTCATAAGAACATAAGAACATGCCATACTGGGTCCCAGTACAGAGCTCTGAAGTTCATAAGAACATAAGAACATGCCATACTGGGTGCCAGTACAGAGCTCTGAAGTTCATAAGAACATAAGAACATGCCATACTGAGTCCCAGTACAGAGCTCTGAAGTTCATAAGAACATAAGAACATGCCATACTGGGTGCCAGTACAGAGCTCTGAAGTTCATAAGAACATAAGAACATGCCATACTGGGTCCCAGTACAGAGCTCTGAAGTTCATAAGAACATAAGAACATGCCATACTGAGTCCCAGTACAGAGCTCTGAAGTTCATAAGAACATGCCATACTGGGTGCCAGTACAGAGCTCTGAAGTTCATAAGAACATAAGAACATGCCATACTGGGTCCCAGTACAGAGCTCTGAAGTTCATAAGAACATAAGAACATGCCATACTGGGTGCCAGTACAGAGCTCTGAAGTTCATAAGAACATAAGAACATGCCATACTGGGTCCCAGTACAGAGCTCTGAAGTTCATAAGAACATGCCATACTGGGTGCCAGTACAGAGCTCTGAAGTTCATAAGAACATAAGAACATGCCATACTGGGACCCAGTACAGAGCTCTGAAGTTCATAAGAACATAAGAACATGCCATACTGGGTGCCAGTACAGAGCTCTGAAGTTCATAAGAACATAAGAACATGCCATACTGGGTCCCAGTACAGAGCTCTGAAGTTCATAAGAACATAAGAACATGCCATACTGGAGTCCCAGTACAGAGCTCTGAAGTTCATAAGAACATAAGAACATGCCATACTGGGTCCCAGTACAGAGCTCTGAAGTTCATAAGAACATAAGAACATGCCATACTGGGTCCCAGTACAGAGCTCTGAAGTTCATAAGAACATAAGAACATGCCATACTGGGTCCCAGTACAGAGCTCTGAAGTTCATAAGAACATAAGAACATGCCATACTGGGTGCCAGTACAGAGCTCTGAAGTTCATAAGAACATAAGAACATGCCATACTGGGTCCCAGTACAGAGCTCTGAAGTTCATAAGAACATAAGAACATGCCATACTGGGTCCCAGTACAGAGCTCTGAAGTTCATAAGAACATAAGAACATGCCATACTGGGTCCCAGTACAGAGCTCTGAAGTTCATAAGAACATAAGAACATGCCATACTGGGTCCCAGTACAGAGCTCTGAAGTTCATAAGAACATAAGAACATGCCATACTGGGTCCCAGTACAGAGCTCTGAAGTTCATAAGAACATAAGAACATGCCATACTGGGTCCCAGTACAGAGCTCTGAAGTTCATAAGAACATAAGAACATGCCATACTGGGTCCCAGTACAGAGCTCTGAAGTTCATAAGAACATAAGAACATGCCATACTGGGTCCCAGTACAGAGCTCTGAAGTTCATAAGAACATAAGAACATGCCATACTGGGTCCCAGTACAGAGCTCTGAAGTTCATAAGAACATAAGAACATGCCATACTGGGTCCCAGTACAGAGCTCTGAAGTTCATAAGAACATGCCATACTGGGTCCCAGTACAGAGCTCTGAAGTTCATAAGAACATGCCATACTGGGTCCCAGTACAGAGCTCTGAAGTTCATAAGAACATAAGAACATGCCATACTGGGTCCCAGTACAGAGCTCTGAAGTTCATAAGAACATAAGAACATGCCATACTGGGTCCCAGTACAGAGCTCTGAAGTTCATAAGAACATAAGAACATGCCATACTGGGTCCCAGTACAGAGCTCTGAAGTTCATAAGAACATAAGAACATGCCATACTGGGTCCCAGTACAGAGCTCTGAAGTTCATAAGAACATAAGAACATGCCATACTGGGTCCCAGTACAGAGCTCTGAAGTTCATAAGAACATAAGAACATGCCATACTGGGTCCCAGTACAGAGCTCTGAAGTTCATAAGAACATAAGAACATGCCATACTGGGTCCCAGTACAGAGCTCTGAAGTTCATAAGAACATAAGAACATGCCATACTGGGTCCCAGTACAGAGCTCTGAAGTTCATAACAACATAAGAACATGCCATACTGGGTCCCAGTACAGAGCTCTGAAGTTCATAAGAACATGCCATACTGGGTCCCAGTACAGAGCTCTGAAGTTCATAAGAACATAAGAACATGCCATACTGGGTCCCAGTACAGAGCTCTGAAGTTCATAAGAACATAAGAACATGCCATACTGGGTCCCAGTACAGAGCTCTGAAGTTCATAAGAACATAAGAACATGCCATACTGAGTCCCAGTACAGAGCTCTGAAGTTCATAAGAACATAAGAACATGCCATACTGGGTCCCAGTACAGAGCTCTGAAGTTCATAAGAACATAAGAACATGCCATACTGGGTCCCAGTACAGAGCTCTGAAGTTCATAAGAACATAAGAACATGCCATACTGGGTCCCAGTACAGAGCTCTGAAGTTCATAAGAACATAAGAACATGCCATACTGGGTGCCAGTACAGAGCTCTGAAGTTCATAAGAACATAAGAACATGCCATACTGGGTCCCAGTACAGAGCTCTGAAGTTCATAAGAACATAAGAACATGCCATACTGGGTGCCAGTACAGAGCTCTGAAGTTCATAAGAACATAAGAACATGCCATACTGGGTCCCAGTACAGAGCTCTGAAGTTCATAAGAACATAAGAACATGCCATACTGGGTCCCCAGTACAGAGCTCTGAAGTTCATAAGAACATGCCATACTGGGTCCCAGTACAGAGCTCTGAAGTTCATAAGAACATAAGAACATGCCATACTGGGTTCCAGTACAGAGCTCTGAAGTTCATAAGAACATAAGAACATGCCATACTGGGTCCCAGTACAGAGCTCTGAAGTTCATAAGAACATAAGAACATGCCATACTGGGTCCCAGTACAGAGCTCTGAAGTTCATAAGAACATAAGAACATGCCATACTGGGTCCCAGTACAGAGCTCTGAAGTTCCCCTTTATCACAGTGGATTCCACTGTCCAGCGTTCTGCCTCCTGCCGCTTAACTTGTTCCCCACTCAGCTGACAGCTTTCCGTCCTGCTCCCGCGCTGGCAAGGATGTTTACCAGTCTTCTACGCGCAAGTGTCAAAAGTTTTTCTGAAGTCCACCTAAATAATCTCTGCTACTGCACTTCCCTGATCCACTGCTTTGTCACCTCCATTGAATTTGTCTGAAAGGAACCTCTTTTTTTTTAATGAAGCTCGGTGTCTGGTGTCCTGCACTTACCTGTTGCAAGGTGCTGCTCCCGCTTTGGTTTTTGTGTTGCCCAAGACTGAAATTAGACTAACGGCCCTGTAGTTACTCGCCTCCTGCTAATCCCCACCTTTATGCAGCATGACCTCGCCTGCTTTCCCACAGACCCTGGAAAACCTTTGCCCCCCCATCCCACCCCACCTTAAAGCTGAATCGAGCCGGCATCGGATCCACATTCAATTGATTAGGCACTTCATGTACCTTCTCCTCCATAACTGGGTTAGTGATCATTTCACATTTATCAATGCACTCTGACCTCTCCTGAAGTTGAAAAAGCAAATGAGTCCTTTGAAGAAAGCGGTTCACCTTGAGGTCTGCCTGCTATAGATATGTTGTATATACCCAAGAGCAGTGCACACTGCACCTTCTATTGGCTTGATATAAATTCCTTTAAAAAATTATTGTATCTGTGTATTCACAAGGGTAATTTGCAGCAGTCTGCGTATGAAGTAACTGCAGACTTTATCCAGAATTTCCAAAGCGGACTTAGGCGCATAATTCTGCTTTGAAAATTCACAGGTGTCTCCAGGATGCATATATGGGGGAGCCTCAGTTGTGTGCTTTCTTGTTTAGTAGGAGAAGATGTTTAGGGAACTTTATTTTTGTTTAAACTGATTTTCATGCATAAATTCCTGCATTTTTCCAAAGGTGAAAATCGGTTTAAACCAATTTTTGCCCTAATTTGGGACAGGCAATGGAAGTGGGGGAGGGGGAGTGTTGCCGTCAGGAAACATCCCTGATGACGTACAACCTGTATTATAGAGGGCTATCGGGGGATACCCCGATGACATCATCAAGAACTCCATTAAAGGAATATAGCCCATTCGATTTCCTTGTTAAGCCCACGTGGGGCCACTGTATTCAAATGAAAAACCCAGTATTGTTCTTTTTGTGCCAAAGTGAGAATACATCTTGAATACACATTGTACGTTATCAGGGGTGCTTCTTGATGGCCATCTTTAAAAGTCCCTGCACATCACCTGCAGTTCTTTGAGCAACGGAGGCAAAGAAGGAAGCTGCTCAGAGCTAAGCTCCGTCAATCGCTGCTATTAATGCTGTGTTTCAAGACTGTAAGTTCATCTCCATTATGTCCTACAATGCAAGACTATTTCCTTTTGACAAATGGCATTCTATGTTATTTCTCCATCTGTTTTAAATTTTAAAAACTTTTAATGTTTCAATTTGGTTTACATGTTTATCATGTCATTTCGCAGAGAGCACAAGTCGGCATTTTTTATTGATACTAAATGTGGAAGCTCACGTGCTATCCATGTGGGTTCATGGGCTTGGCACATTTTTCATCTTTAATTGAAGCCCTGAAGCAGGTTCTCCAAAACATGGTGCCAGGTCGGGCACAGTGGAACCTGAATTTTGAGCACAAGGAAGCATTTTCTATTTTACACGAGTTTTGATAACTTGGAGTATTTATTTCTTTGACATCTCACAAACTTTGCACAAATATTGAAAAAGTATTTCTAAAAAAGACCCTTGGACCTATGACAGTTCTCGCAGAGAAAAGTATTGCACTAAGTAACCGCTCCAGTGTTATGATGGTCCTTTAATAAATTAAATATTCATGCTGCATTTAGAGATATACCCATGCCAGAAACGGTATTCAAAAGTGATGATTCAGAGGAACTGAAATAAATCTCAGTGAACCTGCAAAATGTACTAGGGCAAATTGACAACCTAAGGAGAAACAAATCACCTGGACCAGCTGGTATACATCCCAGAGTGCTGAAAGAACTGAAAAATGAAATTGCAGACCTGTTATTAGTAATTTGTAAACTATCTTTAAAATAGTCTGTGGTGGATTGCCAACTGGTTAAAAGATAGAAAACAGAGAGTAGGACCGAATTGTAAATTTTCCCAGTGGAAAAAGGTGAATAGTGGAGTGGTCCAGGGATCTGTTCTGGGACCACTGCCGTGCCTTTTAATATATTTATAAACAAGCTAGCAATGAGAACAGCAAGTGAGGTGATCAAGTTTGCTGATGACACCAAATTATTCAAAGTTGTTAAATCGCAAGAGAACTGTGAGAGGACCTTGCAAAACTGGCAGACTGGGCATGCAATGGGAAAATGAAATTTAATGTGGACAAGTGTACAGTGATTGTTGGGTGATGGACCCTTGGCTCGAGGTGAGTTGGCGCCACCTGTGGGGGAATCCCCACAGGTCCCCACCGTCGGGTGGCGAGCCGGATGGGAAGCAGAGGCCAGCTGGAGTTTCGCCACTGCCAGCCCACGTTTCCGCAGGTTGAGCTCTTGGGTAGCGGGGCCGGCTGGTCTTAGGTGGGCCTCTGCGTGGATGATCCAGGGAGTAGGCGAGGGAGCACGGTGGCAGCCAGGAGAGAGAGAGGCCGAGGCCGAAGCCAAGAGCAGTATCAGATCCAGTCCAGTGGCCAGGTGAGAGGTGGAGAGCATGGCCAGGGGTCAGAGGCATGAGGCATAGTCAGTCCAGTCCAGAGGTCAGAGGCAGCTAACAGAATGCATGGTAAGGTCCGGTCCAGAGGTCAGAGGCAGGGCGGCAGAATGTGTGGTCAAGTCTGATCCAGAGGTCAGAGGCAGGCAGCAGGATACGTGGTCAAGTCTGATCCAGAGGTCAGAGGCAGGTGCAGGAACAGGAGTGGCAGGAATTGGAACAACAACTCAGGAACTTGTTCAAACGAGAGCGAGAGACCCCGTTGCCAAGGCAAGCTGTGACTGGTCAGAGCTTACCTTATATAATCAGAGCTGGCAACGTCATCACTCGGGGCCGCGGGAACTTTTCCCGCTGCGGCCCCTTTAATATTCTGATTGGTGGCGCGCTCGCGCCTAGGAACAGGGGCCAAGCAAGGCGGGCTGCGACTGCAAGGGCGGCATGACGGTCCTTTGCCGCGGCTGGAAGGCGCCCATGCGGAGGTCAAGGCGACGGCACCCCTCCGCCGCGGAGGGGGAGGCGAGGAGCAGTCCTGAGCCAAGCCGGGACGCGGCAGGACTGCGGCGGCAGCTGGCAGGTGCGGCCTGAGCGAGAAGGGCCGCGGCCCAGGCCCCGTGCTGGAGCTAGGAACAGGCTTCTTGAGACCGGGAATTGTAACAGAGAGGAGACATGATAGAGATTTATAAAATAATGAGTGGAATGGAACAAGTAAACATTAATCGGTTGTTTATTCTTTCGAAAAGTACAAAGACCAGGGGACACACAATGAAGTTACTGGGTAATACATTTTAAACTACTAAGAGAAATTATTTTTTTACTCAATGTATAATTAAATTCTGGAATTCATTGCCAGAGGATGTGGTGAAAGCTGTTAGTGTAGCTGCATTTCAAAAAGGTTTGGACAAGCTCTGGAGAAAAAGTCCATTTAACCATTATTAAGATGGAGTTAGAGAAATCCACTGTTTATTCCTGGGATAAGCAGCTTGGAATCTTTCTACCCCTTGGGATCCTGCCAGGTACTTGTGACCTGGCTGAGCCACAGTTGGAAACAGGATACTGGGCTTGATGGACCTTTGGTCTGATCCAAATGGCAAGTCATATATTAGTGTTATAAGTGCAGTGTACGCTCCTTTGGTAAATCTGAGCCTTGAGTTATCCATGCAGAATGCGCACCTTAGTAAATATGAGCCTTGTTAGTGAAACCCCCTCCCCCCCTCCCAGAGGTAGACAGAGGGTTTGAGCATGCTACCATGAAGTGAACTGTAGCAGAAAAAAGAAGAGAAGACAATGCAGCTGTGTAACTTGAGCGGCCAGCCAAGGAAATTGAAAAGGTTGCCCAGACCCTTACTGTGAAGGGAACTTAAATGACCATTGAATAGGTGAGGCAGAGATTCAGGTAGGGGGATTTGCATGTCACAGCCCCCTGGACTACTATGGTAATTTTGCATTGAAATATCACTAAAAATCAGAGGATTCAAACTCCTAAATTACAGAACTATGACCTGGAAAAGGATTTATGAGAGAAATGTACTGGAAGAACAGTTCTAGGAAGCCAACAGATTTTTTACCCTGCTGTCCCAGACAACAGCAGAGGATAGCAGGCAAGATGGATGGGGCATGCACATGGGCTCTGTCCGTGGGTCCTACCTGGGTTTGACCTTTTGGCTGACAGAAGGTGACTTATCCAGGCTGGGTGATAGCCAATGACTGGCCAAGGAGCTTAGCAGAGCTAAAATCACTGATTCTGGTGAGGACCTGAATCGCCTGAATGCTAAAATAGCCATACGCCTAGTGGAGCTATAACCACGCACGCCAGGGAAAACCCTCCTACCAGGGAGGAGAACTGAAGGACAGTGGCGATCCTGAGGTCAAGCAGTCCTGCTGTGAGCAAGGTGGAACCCAGCGGCAGATCCAGAAGTGGAGTCCTCTTTGAGCAAGGGACCCACGGGGCAGATCCGGAGACAGAGTCGGTTCGGTCCTCTTTGAGCAAGGGGACCCCAAGCAGATCCGGAGGCAGAGTCAGTTTCTCCCAGGAGGGTGTGGACCCCAGCAGCAGACCAGGAGATGAGTTGTGTCCCCCATGAGGGCATAGACCCTAGCATCAGACTGGGAGACAGTTGGGTCCCTCAGGAGGGCATAGACCCCAGCAGAAGACCGAGAGGTGGAGTTCAGGTCCCCCAGAAAGGTGTGGACCCCAGGTTGGCACAGACCTTTCAGTGGAGCAGGAGGAGACGGTTTAGATACAGCAGATCCCCCCCTACCCCCACCCTAGGGCAACACTGCCCACCAGCCCAGTTGCATCTTTTGACATGGGTGAGTAATTGGGATAAAGGGGGGAGGATAATAATAATATTTGAGTAAGCGGGAACGCAAAGAGGTCCCTTCTATTCTATAAGGTGGTATACTGTGGGGGCCAAATACTAAATGTTGTTGCTACCTTGTAGAAATGTATATAGTTATATAGTCTGAGACTATTAACCATAAGTGTGCTGTCTGACATCCTATTAGCAATGTACATAGTCATGTAGAAATGTATATAGTTGTATAGTCTGAGACTACTAACCATGAGTAGATAAGTGTGCTGTCTGACATCCTATTAGCAATGTACATAGTCATGTAGAAATGTATATAGTTGTATAGTCTGAGACTACTAACCATGAGTAGATAAGTGTGCTGTCTGACATCCTATTAGCAATGTACATAGTCATGTAGAAATGTATATAGTTGTATAGTCTGAGACTATTAACCATGAGTAGATTTATACACCATATAACCATGAGAAGTTTTATACACCATATAACCATATAACCATGAGAAGATAGTCTGAGACTATTAACCATGAGAAGATTTATACACCATATAACCATGAGAAGTTTTATACATTATGGTTATTATAGCTAATGAAGTTAGCAGATTTACCTTGAATGCCATTATTTTTATTATTTGTATAGACTGTTGCTGTTTAATGGAAAGCCTGTTTCTGATTATTGTTCTCCTATGTAAACTGTTATATGTAAAGCCTGTTGCTAAATTATTGTTCCCTGTAAACCGAGGTGATGTATAGCTATACGTACCTCGGTATAAAAGATTCTATAAATAAATAAATAAAAAAATAAATAAATAGTAGATAAGTGTGCTGTCTGACATCCTATTAGCAATGTACATAGTCATGTAGAAATGTATATAGTTGTATAGTCTGAGACTATTAACCATGAGTAGATAAGTGTGCTGTCTGACATCCTATTAGCCATGTACATAGTCATGCAGAAATGTATATAGCTGTATAGTCTGAGACTATTAACCATGAGTAGATAAGTGTGCTGTTTGACATCCTATTAGTAATGTACATAGTCATGTAGAAATGTATATAGTTATATAGTCTGAGACTATTAACCATAAGTGTGCTGTCTGACATCCTATTAGCAATGTACATAGTCATGTAGAAATGTATATAGTTGTATAGTCTGAGACTATTAACCATGAGTAGATAAGTGTGCTGTCTGACATCCTATTAGCCATGTACATAGTCATGTAGAAATGTATATAGTTGTATAGTCTGAGACTATTAACCATGAGTAGATAAGTGTGCTGTTTGACATCCTATTAGCAATGTACATAGTCATGTAGAAATGTATATAGTTGTATAGTCTGAGACTATTAAGCATGAGTAGATAAGTGTGCTGTCTGACATCCTATTAGCCATGTACATAGTCATGCAGAAATGTATATAGCTGTATAGTCTGAGACTATTAACCATGAGTAGATAAGTGTGCTGTTTGACATCCTATTAGTAATGTACATAGTCATGTAGAAATGTATATAGTTGTATAGTCTGAGACTATTAACCATGAGTAGATAAGTGTGCTGTCTGACATCCTATTAGTAATGTACATAGTCATGTAGAAATGTATATAGTTGTATAAACTGAGACTACTAACCATGAGTAGATAAGTGTGCTGTCTGACATCCTATTAGCAATGTACATAGTCATGTAGAAATGTATATAGTTGTATAAACTGAGACTACTAACCATGAGTAGATAAGTGTGCTGTCTGACATCCTATTAGTAATGTACATAGTCATGTAGAAATGTATATAGTTGTAGAATCTGAGACTACTAACCAAGAGTAGATAAGTGTGCTGTCTGACATCCTATTAGTAATGTACATAGTCATGTAGAAATGTATATAGTTGTATAAACTGAGACTACTAACCATGAGTAGATAAGTGTGCTGTCTGACATCCTATTAGTAATGTACATAGTCATGTAGAAATGTATATAGTTGTAGAATCTGAGACTACTAACCATGAGTAGATAAGTGTGCTGTTTGACATCCTATTAGCAATGTACATAGTCATGTAGAAATGTATATAGTTGTATAAACTGAGACTACTAACCATGAGTAGATAAGTGTGCTGTCTGACATCCTATTAGTAATGTACATAGTCATGTAGAAATGTATATAGTTGTATAGTCTGAGACTATTAACCATGAGTAGATAAGTGTGCTGTCTGACATCCTATTAGTAATGTACATAGTCATGTAGAAATGTATATAGTTGTATAAACTGAGACTACTAACCATGAGTAGATAAGTGTGCTGTCTGACATCCTATTAGTAATGTACATAGTCATGTAGAAATGTATATGCTTGTATAGTCTAATAAACCTGTATATATATATTTGTACTTACTGCCAGCTTTGTTCACAGACCCATTTGTTTTCCTGGGGTGAAGGGAGGGAAAATCCCACCCATAACACCTTCCTCCCAGGGAGGCACCGGGCGCCCAGAATGTGAGGACCGACGGAGTCTGCCCTAAGGGGGGTTCCCGCCAGGTAAGGGGTGAAGGGGTCGTTACATTGTGTTATCTGTCTGAAGGGTTCCCAGCTGTCCGCACCATGCCAGTACCTGACCTGTAATAGCTCTGAGCTGCTCGTTAAAAGGCATGTAATCACCCATCAGACTGTGCCACATTTACATGATACAAGCAAAGAGCACCACCTGAGTCAGATTAAGAAAGAGGCACCATCCCTCCTGCACAAAGTCTTCTCATTTCCCATTACCTCTCAATGCTTTTCTGTTTATTTAACCCCTTTACTGCCAAGATGTCTGCTCCCCCTGCAGCGACAGCAGGTTTGTGTGGCTCTGGCGGCAGATCTGAGGGCACAATAACTTATTCCTTATCCAAGCGTGGCACCTATGCCACAGAAAGTGCAGGAAGGTTAACAGCACTAAGAGAATGGGTTGAACAGTGTGTAAACATCTGCTGGAAATGCATGGGATGTGCACGGGGAAGAGGCTCATCTGGAACCGGTGGAGCTCTGGCTCAGCTGTGTGTCAGAAGGACAGGACAAGGGGACACATCCCTTAGGGGCTCGGTCATTAAAGCAGAAGTAATCACAAGCACTGACCCTACGGAGTTTGGGGCTGCTCCAGATTGCAAGGGAAAGGGACTTGCTTGGAGCTGTGATCCTCAGGGGCGGCTCAAGGCAATCTGCTGCCTGAGGGATGAAATGGTGCCCCCCCCCCATGGCCCGGTGCAGGTGAAATCACCGAGGGCCAGGGCAGGCCATGCAGAGACTCCAGGATCGCATCTGAGACCACCTCGCCCTTTTAGGACTGTTTTGTCCTGGTGGTGGATACTTTCCATTCGGAACAGGGGATCTCTTTACAAAGTCCTCCTACACAAATTGTCCCAACCATGGATGCATCCACCCTGGGCTGGGGAGCTCATGTAGATGGATTCAGCACCCAGGGTCTCTGGTCTGACCAGGAAAGCTGTTACAAAATCAATTTCATGGAGCTCCGGGCAGTCAGGAATGTGCTATGGGATTTCAGAGATTGGCAGTCCAACAAAGTTGTCCTGATTCAAACCGATAACACAAGTAACCATGTGGCATGTCAACAAGCAGGGAGGTACAGGGTCATACCTGTTGTGTTGCGCGGCTGTGGACGGCCATGACCGCGGCCACCCTACCTTGCCTGCGGCGGCAACCCGTGGCGGCAGCTTCTAAGGAAACCCCTGAGCCTATGCCCGTCGCTTCGGCGCGGGTCCCTGGGATGGCCGTCGAGTGGGGAGCCGTTCCTGTTCCTCCCTCGCAGCGTCCGGCAGTCTTTCCTCTGCGGAGGAAATCCAAGATGGCTGCTGCCATCTTTTGGCGCGAGGCCGCGCCCTCCTCTCTAGATTTTAAGGGGCCTGGCCCCTTTAACGACTTACAGCTGTTTCCAATGAGCCCGAGTGGAGGAAGTATAAAGGGAGGCTTCCTCTGCTCATTCCTTGACTTGGCAACGTCTCTTATAGCGCTGTTTAAGTCTGCTTGCTTCAGTGAGCTTTCTTGCACTTTGGATCCTTGTTCCTGTCTCGTCTTGGTATTCCTGGTGTGTGACTTCGGACTGGCTAGCGGCGATCCCTTGATGTAAGACCTCGGACTGGTAAGCGACGACCCTCTGGCACTTGACCTCGGACTTCCACTGGACCATCGTCTCCAAGGGCCACCTAAGTCCCAGCGGCCCGGGTCCCTACGGGCTCCTCCTGGGGGACCGCAGGCTTCCAGGGGTGAAGCTGCAGTTAGCCCTTGCACAGACCTCGACTCCTTGACCTCTCAAAGGTCCACCTAAGTCCCAGTGGCCCGGGTCTCTACGGGCTCCTCCCGGAGGGACTGCAGGCTTCCAGTGGCAAAGACTCCGTTCCTCTCCTTGACGTCACGACTCTTCGTCTGCTTCCATTGTCGCCTCAGTCTCAGTGCCGAGGGTCAGGCTGGTCGCATCTTCTGCTCTGCCTCGCCACCGACGGGAGAACCTACGGATTCACCTCCTCAGGTATACCATCCTCCATCGGTCCAAGGGTTCACAAGCCTGAGCATAACAATACCTCCTGTGTCAGGAAGCGGTTTCAGATCTGGTCATGGGCCCTGTCCCATGGGATGGTGCTCAGAGTCATGTACCCAGACGGAATGGAGAATGTCTTAGCGGACAAACTGAGTCATACCTTCAAACCCGAAACATGGATTTCTTTGCGTCCTCTTGCAACAGGAAGGTGTCTCAGTTCTGCTTCCTGTACAAAGCAGTCAGCAAACCAGCCTCAGACACCTTTGGATAAGTTCTTGGAGGAGAAGTCCATTAACAGCTATTAATCAAGTTTACTTAGGGAATAGCCATGCTATTAATTGCATCAGTAGCAT
This sequence comes from Rhinatrema bivittatum, assembly GCF_901001135.1. NCBI lineage: Eukaryota > Metazoa > Chordata > Amphibia > Gymnophiona > Rhinatrematidae > Rhinatrema > Rhinatrema bivittatum. The sequence goes on from NW_021820653.1 coordinate 366,493, forward strand.
GGGATCTTCTTGATGTTTGGGTAATTGCCAGGTTCTTGTGGGCCTGGTTTGGCTTCTGTTGGAAACAGGATGCTGGGCTTGATGGACCCTTGGTTACGTAGGGCTCGGAGGATTGCTGACGCTTGCACCAGAAGGATTTTTCCTTGAGCTGACTAGGACTTTCTTGTGAGTACTATTTGCTAACAGGCCGATACAGTAAAGCGCGGCCGCAGTTACCCCGTTTCTAACCTGCTGTGTACTCACAATTTCGCCGCGTAAGTCTAACCCGCGATTCACTATCTGTTTTTACCGATCCTTACCGCTTCTTTAACTCGACGTGTATCCCTTTCCGCCCGCGGCATGTATATGTATGTAAACGATCCGATTAGCTATGCCCTCCCATACAGTAAAGTGCACCCTGACTATCGCCTTTTTAACGTGCTATCTTGCTGCGTCTTTAACCTACTAATTTACCGCCTACCCTGACCCTTGCGTTAGTGTGGTGAGCTTAGCTGCCCAGTCCCAAACCAACCCAATCCACAGAAAAAAAAATGCTTCTTGCACTTAGCCGCCCAGTCCCCAAACCAAACAACCCAATCCAAGCCCAAGCAGAGAGAGACGAAATTTCAGTGTCCCAAATTTTCCCCCAGCCCCGCTGGGGAATTCGAGGTCCAGATGAAGGTGATTGTGGATGGACTTGTGAATTAAAGTGAGTGATTTGTGAAGGATTCTGTATTTAACTGGGAGCCAGTGTAAGTTACGGAGGATGGGTGATATGTGTTCTCCACGGTTGGTGTTGGTCAGGATTCTTGCCGCGGCGTTCTGTATCAACTGTAGAAGTTTGGTGGTAGAGCTAGGGAGACCCAGGAGGAGAGCGCTGCAGTAGTCTATTTTGGCAAATAGCAAGCTTGCAGAACTGTCCTGAAGTCGTGGAAAAATAGTAGAGGTTTGAGTCTTTTTAGAACCTGAAGTCTGTAGAAGCAATCTTTGGTTGGTGTTGATCATTTTCTTTAGGTTTAGGCGGTTATCGATAGTACCCCGAGATCTCTCACATGGGTATGCATGAGCTGGGTATTGTGGTGGGTCTGAGGGGGGGGTTGTCTTGGTTGGGGGAGATGAGGAGGAGTTCGGTCTTTGCTGCGTTAAGAACCAAATTTAGACTGTTAAGAAAGCTTGTGATCAGTTTTAAGGCAGTTGTTCCAGTGCGTGATTGATTTTGCGATGGATTCTGTTATCGGAATCAGAATCTGCACGTCATCTGCGTAGAGGTAGTGTATTAGGTTAAGGTCTGTTAGAAGCTGGCATAGGGGGAGGAAGTAGATGTTGAAGAGGGTGGGCGATAAAGAGGATCCTTGAGGTACACCAAGTGAGGTACTTGTCGAAGGTGATTCTTTATTATTAATTTTAACTTTAAAGCTTCTGTTACTGAGGAAAGACGTGAACCAACTGAGGGCTGATCCGGATATACCTATGTCTGATAGGCGATTCAGAGGATGGAGTGGTTGACGGTGTCGAATGCTGCCGAGATGTCTAGAGCTAGAAGAAAGGGATAGCCCTTGTCTAGTCCCCTAATAATATGGTCTGTTAATGATATAAGAAGGGTTTCTGTACTGCGAGATTTGCGAAATCCATATTGGGAAGGGTAAAGGATATTGTGTTCTTCTAGATATTCTGATAGCTGGGTGTTAACCAATTTCTCTGTTAATTTGGCTAAGAAAGGGAGATTCGAGATGGGGCGGAAGTTAGCAAGTTCTTTGGGGTCTAAGTTGTGCTTCTTAAGGAGGGGTTTAAGAGAAGCGGTTTTAGTCTGTCTGGGTATATCCCTTGGGTTAGCGAGCAGTTTATAATATTAGCTAGAGGACCAGAGGTCCTGTTTGGAATCAGTAGTAGAAGTTTGGATGGAATGTTGTCGGCGAGAGAGAGCAGCTTCAGCAGCCCCGCCGGTGAAGGTGAATACGTGCACGCCTGTAGGTCCAATATGGGCGCTCAAGGCAGCGAAGGTGCATGCGCACACGCCGTGACCTCCGACGTCCAGCCGGTCACGGTGT
>NW_021820654.1:0-2184 GCF_901001135.1 Rhinatrema bivittatum
AATCCAGCTACATTGTATCAACTGGCTCACCTGTATCCACATGTTTATTTATGCCATCAAAAAAATGTAGCAAATTGTAAAGCAAGACTTCTGGAAGGCCTGACAGTCGATATGGCTGGCAGGCCAGGGTAATGCGGGCCCAGGCACGCTCGGGAGGTGGCAGGTCCCGGGAGAGGATAGGGGCGCCATAGGAGAAGGTGGAGGGCCCGAGAAGGCAGGGGTCATCGGAGGGGCAGGCAGCTGAGGGGGGGAGTTAGGGTCAGGAGGAGGTGAGGTGGCAACCGGTAGGTAAAGTTAAGGGCAGAAGGAGGAGCTGAGGCTGTGCTGGCCAATCCTAATTGGCCAGCGAGCCACGCTTGAATCAAGCGTTAGGGCTGCCTCGGAGGAACGCGGCACAGTCCTTACTGTGGCACGGCTGCTCCGAGAGGCAGAGGCCGTTTTCTACGGGTAGTTTCCTTGGTGAAGCTAGGCGTAGAAAAGGGCTCGGTTTGGGCACGTACCGGTCGGTGGAGGTTCCTTGCTGGCAGGCGCGTGCTCGCGGGACGGCAGGTCGGCAACCCGGAAGTGTGGCGGCTACGGCGAGTCCTGTGATGGCTTCGGAGGAGGCGGCTGTGTCCAGGGAGATGTCGAGGAGGGCGGCGTCTCAGCCGGCATGGAGCTGGTTTCTCCCGTAGCTGAGCGGGTGAGCGGCGTTGCGGCGCCGGGGGCGGCGGCGTGGGCAGGCTGCAGGGGCGCAGGGTTGCGCGGCTGGTGCGGCGGGCGAAGGCTGTGCAGGGGACGGAGGGGCGTCAGCCGCGGGCAGCGGAGGCGGAGCCGGGGCAGGCGCGGATCTGCGCGGGTGTCCCGATCGCGTTCGCGCGCACGGGGGGCGGCAGGGGCAGAGGAGGTCGCCGGTCGGGCGCGTTTAGCGGAGGGGCAGGCGGATCGGGGACGTGGGGCCCGATGGGGGGCTGACGGTCTCACTGGCTGGCGGAGCGCGGCGCGTGCCGGGAGGCGGGCGGCTGGGCTTGCGATGGGGGCGGGGCCTGGTCCCGCGGTGCTCGGGGATTCGGGTTTCTGAGGGGGTCCTGCTGGAAGGGTCGCGCGAGGCTGGGTTTTTGCCAGGATGGTCGGGGGTAGAGGGGGATTGGGGTGCAGGAGAGTGGCAAAGGGGCGGGTGACGAGGAGCCCTGGGGAGGGTGGTCTGGAGCGTCTCGGCGCTCCCTTCTGGGTGCGACGGGAGAGGCACGCCGTGGCTCGTGGGCTCCTACAGTCGGGCCGCCGGCTGATGCCTGCCGGGGGAGGTGGGGAGGTCTCGGTTGAGGGACAGATGGTGCCTTTTCCGGCAGGCCAGGAGCGGGTCTTGTCCTCCTGGGCTGCTCTCTGCTGAAAGGGGTGTCGCGGCTGGGGGCCGCTCTCGAGTGACCCCGAGGCGGGGGAGGACCGGATTTGGGGCACGAAGTGTTAGCCTGGGGTCAGGTACGGTGGGGAGTCCTGCTGTGGGGGGGCAGGGGAGGGTCGGCTGGCCCTCGTGTGGTTCCTCTTCCTGTGCCTGCTGTTGATTCTGCGCAGATGATCCAGGAGGGAGGACGGTGGGGATGGGCCTGGTACGTCACGAGGCGAGGCATTGAGGAATGAGGCTGCAGTTGCGGAGCGGCGGGCGTGGAGCGGGTCCGTGTTCCTGGAGTGGCGGCAGTCAGCGAGTTTTCTTTCTTCTCCGGTGAGTTTTCTTCTTCTTTCCCTGACGAGGGGGTGGGGGAGAAGGCAGGGGATCCTGCGGCATTGCTTGGGAGGCCGCGGGGTGACTGGGACAAGGGGGTTCGGAGTGGGTTGGAGGATCGAGTGGGCACGGTTCGGCGGCAGGTAAGGCCCGCGCAGCGTCTCGCAAGAAATCCAAGTCTAAACGGCGGAAGGGGCGGGACAGTTCCTCGGAGTCGACCTCCTCCTCCTCGTCTACCTCTTCCTCCACCTCTTCTGATTCGGCAGCCGGGGTGCCGCCCGGTGCCAAGGCCGGGGAGGTTTCTTGTGGCGTTCCGGCGCTCGTTGCGTTTTCTGAGTTGTGGGAAGAGGTTCCTCGGGCGCTCCGGCGGAAGATTTGGCGTCGCAAATTCATTGATATATTTCAATTGCTGGAGGGGCGCCGCGGAAAGCGGAAGAACAAGAAGAAACGCGGGAAGAGCGAGCGTTTTCCGGGTGTGCAGGCAA
>NW_021820655.1:0-2054 GCF_901001135.1 Rhinatrema bivittatum
GGAGACATGGGTTCAAATCCCACTTCTGACTTTCTGATTCTTGAATTTGTTGCTTTGGTCTTCAATCGGCTTTACTTTCTAATGGAAAAAAAATATGTGATTTGTGTTTGGGACACCTGATGGAGTCGTGGGTTCAAATCCCACTTCTGACTTTCTGATTCTTGAATTTGTTGCTTTGGTCTTTCAATTGGATTTACTTTCTAATGGAAAAAATATTTTTCCAAGCCAAAGTACTGTCCCTTTGAAGTCCCAACATTATGAAAACTTCCTTTCCGTTTTGCTCCTACCCAAACCTAAGACGTGGCAATCACTGACACTGCCTGCTTCCAAGTTCTTATCGACCTGTACTCAAGAATCTCCTCCATAGCTTTTTCTTTTTTAAACCATCAGAGTGATGGCCCATCCCTGCATACTGGCAGCCCCAACCCCTTAAGGTAGAAATACTCCTACAGAGACATTTCAAAGGAGAATGCCAGCGTGAAACAGCTGAAATGGAGCTCGTCAAAAAATGTAACACCATCGCCCCGGCCTCGTGACTCACCACAACTATCTGTGAAAATAACAGTTAGCAGCTCATGCTGTCTTTTCGTACTTACTTCAGTCGTCAATAGGCTATTCTATAAGGCTATTAACACTCTGTCGACATCACTTCCTGCCTAATCCAATGCCTTCTCTATGTTCCATATATATGTTATTCATCTCATTCAAAAGAGTATTCAACCCGGAGCACAGCTGCATATCAGTGAGCAGCCATGACTCTTCCATGGTCTCTTCTGCTGTTGCAGACATAAGGAGAGCTAACAGAACGAATCAACAGTAACTGAGAAACCTGGATCAACTGTGAGGGAAGTAGAGGTCGCAAGCGGGTGAGTCTCAATTGGAGAGTGTCTCTGAAATGTCAGTCCTAGAAACTTTATTTCTTTTGCTATCCTGTCAGCCATATAGGCCCTTGAGCAGCAGGGCAATGAGATCAACACTGCCAATTTTATCGTCCTGTGCTGTAAAGATAGAGGCTTTCTTCTACTTAAGTCCCGATTGGTTACATCACACCTCGACCTGATGGTGAGAGAGCAAGCCAGAGATGCAGAGCATGATTCTTTCTGCTCTAATCTCTGAAAGGTACGTTGGTTGCACATTTGGTTACTAGGGTTTGCTATATTATTTCATGCGTAATATTTGAAACATATCTTGAAATACCGGAACCGCTTTGACATCCACAGTTATATGTTTAGGAGTTCAGATTGTCAGCCAGAAGCAAAGCAAAATGTCTGTTGAGGACAGGCTCCTCTCCACCATGGAATAGGTAGGATTGAATAAGGTCAAGAATGTTACGAGGCATGTCTGTCGAGAGAGAGAGGTGAAAACTGCCAGGCAACATTAAATGAAAAAACAATATATAAGTATGGATGTCAGGTTGACTTATTAGATGCCTCCATGGCTGAGTGGTCTAATGCACTTCTCTCTTCTCTGTGATTTGTGTTTGGGACTCCTGATGGAGTCGTGGGTTCAAATCCCACTTCTGACTTTCTGATTCTTGAATTTGTTGCTTTGGTCTTCAATCGGCTTTACTTTCTAATGGAAAAAAAATATGTGATTTGTGTTGGGACTCCTGATGGAGTCGTGGGTTCAAATCCCACTTCTGACTTTCTGATTCTTGAATTTGTTGCTTTGGTCTTCAATTGGCTTTACTTTCTAATGGAAAAAATATTTTTCCTAGCCAAAGACTGTCCCTTTGAAGTCCCAACATTATGAAAACTTCCTTTCCGTTTTGCTCCTACCCAAACCTAAGACGTGGCAATCACCGAGACTAGCCTGCTTCCAAGTTCTTATCGACCTGTACTCAAAATCTCCTCCATAGCTTTTTATTTTTTAAACCATCAGAGTGATGGCCCATCCCTGCATAATGGCAGCCCCAACCCCTTAAGGTAGAAATACTCCTACAGAGAAATTTCAAAGGAGAATGCCAGCGTGAAAACAGCTGAAATGGAGCTCGTCAAAAATGTAACACCATCACCCCGGCCTCGTGACTCACCACAACTATCTGTGAAAATAAC
>NW_021820656.1:0-1848 GCF_901001135.1 Rhinatrema bivittatum
TTGATCAGAAATGAAGCCTGGATAGACACGAGAAACTGCAAAAATTGTTGGTCTTTCAAAGCAATTGCTGAACTTAATGGGGTAGAGTTTGAAACCCCGGCGCGTGTAAAAGCCTGGGGTTTATACGCGCGCCGGGCCAAAAACACAAGACAACCAATAGCAAGTAAACATCACAGAATTGGAAACATCGCAGAATCTGCGATGGACAGTGCCACTTATCATATCACGACTTAACTCATTTGGCTGAGCAAGAGAGCTGCAAATACAGTTTTGCAGCACTAATGACAATAACAACAGGCTGCAATGAAGCTTCACAGCACTATTAATCAAGTTTACTTAGGGAATAGCCACTGCTATTAATTGCATCAGTAGCATGGGATCTTCTTGGTGTTTGGGTAATTGCCAGGTTCTTATGGCCTGGATTGCCTCTGTTGGAAACAGGATGCTGGGCTTGATGGACCCGTGGTCTGATCCAGCAGGGCAATTACTTATGTTCTTATTGACAAGACTAACAGCAACAGACAAACAGCTTCTGTAGCATCCACAGATCCAGCAGCAGCACTGGAGGCAGAGCGAGAGAGAGAGAGACCCACACAAGAGGACATCAGGACATCTTCTGGGAAAGAGCAGATGGCCACTGATGATTCCCAGGTTCAGCTTTGATGAAAGACTTCTATGAGGGGTGAGATTTGTATATATTGTTTACCTACTCTAAAACAAAGCTGACCACGCACTAAAAGGGCAATAATAAGGTGTTGGAGGGTGGACAGAAACAGAGAAACGTGATGGCAGAAAAAGACCATACGGGCCACCCGGTCCGACCATTCATCCAGGACTGCTAAAGAATAACGGGCGGATTTAAAAGCCCTGCTCGCGTAAATCCGCCAGGATTTACGCGAGCAGGGCCTTGCGCGCCGGCGCGCCTATTTTGCATAGGCCACGGCGCGCGCAGAGCCCCGGGAGCGCGTAGGTCCCGGGGTTTTCTGAAGAGGGCGTCGTGGGGGGGGGGCCGAACGACGCGGCGTTTTGGGGGCGGGATGCGGCGTTTCGGGGGTGGGCCGGGGGCGTGGTTTCAGCCCGGGGCGTTCCGTGGGCATGGCCTCGCCCTCCGGAACCGCCCCGGGTCGGGTCTCGGCGCGCAGCAGCCGCTGGCACGCGTGGATTTACGTCTCCCTCCGGGAGGCGTAAATCCAGGGTAAAGGTAGGGGAGGGAGGGGTTTAGATAGGGCCGGGGGGGGGGGGGTGTTAGGTAGAGGAAGGGAGGGGAAGGTGAGGGGAGGGCAAAAGAGAGTTCCCTTCGAGGCCGCTCCGAGAGGAGGGGGCCTCGGAGGGAAGGAGGGGCAGGCTGTGCGGCTCGGCGCACGCTGGCTGCCCAAAATCGGCAGCTTGCGTGCGCCGATCCAGGATTTTAGAGGATACGCGCGGGGCTATGGGCGTATCTTATAAATCCAGCGTACTTTTGTTTGCGCCTGCTGCGCAAACAAAAGTACGCGATCGTGCAGTTTTTAAAAATCTACCCCTAATTTTATAGTAAAATGGTAGGTCAGACCTGGAGAAGTTATTCCAGAATGATTGGAGCCACTGAAACTGCCATAAGAAATATACTGTGATAATATATCTTGTTTACTATTGCAAAATATAATTTGTTTAATGTCAGGAAGCTGTTGCTAATAAAACTTATCTATCTGAGCCTGTTAGGGTGTTTTTAGTTGCATTTGGAATAATAAAGAGGCAGATCTGGGAGTGAATAGGGATATTGGGAGGGAGGGAATATGGTTTACAAAATTGGGACGTGACCTGGAAGTGAATAACGACATTTCCCAGAGTTTGCATGGAGATATGTACCCG
>NW_021820657.1:0-1705 GCF_901001135.1 Rhinatrema bivittatum
ACCCCCCCACTGGACCCCAGGTAATTTAAGACATTTTGGGGGGGTTCGGGAGGGTGGGGGATTTATTTTAAAGGGTCAGGGTGGGTTTTAGGGATGTTTTAGTGTGCTGGTTTTCCCGCCCTCCCCCTTCCCCTCCCCCTTCCCCCGATTTACGATTTTTGACGATAAATCAGGGGAATTCCTATTAAATATCGCCTCTAACGATTTTTGACGATTTAAAATATATCGAACGATATTTTAAATCATCAAAAAACGATTCACATCCCTATTAGAAATATGTGCTCAGATATTAATAATTCCAGCAGAGTCCCTTCTGCCAATTTATAGGATCTTCTATCTCCCTGCATCTAAGAACAAGGGCCTGTAGAAGCAGGCAGAAGCTTCTCAGTTCAGTTCACAGCTCTCCTGAATTAACTTGGAGCTGACTGCATTACTAAAGAACTCTGAAGAGGTTCAGGGTTTTCCTGCCACTTTAAAAGTGAATTTAGTGCTAGAACCTGACTGGACAGTGTCCTTATGTTGTTATTTAGAAATTGTGAGGATATTTGCTTCAACTTGAACTTCTTCTTCAGTTGAGACCAAAAGTGGCACAGAGCAGGAGGTGACTTGAAAGATTTGGTAAAACAAGAGAGAAACCTGAGGACAGTACATGATAGATATCATGTGAGAGCTTAGAACCTAAAGATTAAGGAAACTGAGTGCTTTTTTGAAGATTTCAGTCAAGGACTCACCCAAAGGCTCTTTTTGAAGTAGTGAGGTACCTTGGGAAAGCCCCAAAATAACTAAAGGTGAATGATTTCCTGTCTACCTTGAGCTATGGATACTTTGCATGATATTTAGCAAAAAAGATTGAACAACTTCATTCAGCGTTAGATCTGAACTTATTGGGTACTTCCTTCAGAATCTAATTTAAAGGGTATTACACCCAGCTATTGAATATTTTAATATAGCTTCTGCAATGAAACACTGGTCATTTTAAATAATGCAATGTGTAGCTCTTATTGTTTATATCCATACCCATCACAACTGGCCAAAGGATGTGCTTCTATATTAGATGAAATATTGCAACTCATTAATAATGCATTTCTGCAGTCTGTTATCTTTGTAGAAAAACTAAAGGAATCTGTGATTTCCCATTTACTGAAAAAATTTGTATTTGGATTCCCTTTAGATGAGAACTACCATCAAGAGATGAATTTGGCATTTTTGAGAAAAACCAATGGAGCGAACTGCAGTCACCTAGCTCAATACAATTCTTAAACAACAAAATGATCTTGATTTCCATAAGAGCTTTAGGATGGAAATATCTTTGCTGGCCGTTATTGATGGTCTATGTATTTAGTAGTAAAATTTCTCTCTTGCCTGGCAGATGAAATATCATGTTGTGATGCACATAAGGAAAAAGATCCTAACTATAGGTACATAATGCTGGGTTCCATATTTGTTCAGGAAAAGGATCTTAGGCTCACTGTGAACAATGTGTTGAAATCCCAGCTCTGTGTTTGAATGTTGCATTTGATGTCAAGAATGCAAATAGAATGTAAGGAAAAGAATGGGACATAAATTGAGAATAGCATAATGCCTCTGTATTTATCCATGGTACAACTATACCTTGAGTGTTGTATGCAATTCTGGTTCCCTCATCTAAAAAAACATAAAATAAAGCAGAGCTAGAAGAGCTACAGAAAAGGGCTTCAAAAAATGA
>NW_021820658.1:0-1584 GCF_901001135.1 Rhinatrema bivittatum
ATGCTCTTATGGCAATGGCTGTTACACAGGCTCCACCAAAATAACTTAAGCTTATCATATTCTGGAAGCAGGGTAGGATTCACCTCCTGGACAAATTTTGAAAAGCTTGGAATGATCTTCTCTACTGTTGTAAATGCCAAGGTGTTGTTCTTTATCTTATGAATGAAACCATTATCGTACATGTCTGAAACAAAGTCTGATTTATGTGTTGTGATCCAGACCTTGCCAGGTACCTGCAACATGTCTATTCTATCTAATAGATTAAATGCAATTTCTCCATTACAATAGTATATGATCACATTAGTCGATGATGTATATATGGTCTCATTAATTTTACGTATTTTCTCTGCTGGCAGTTCATTTGTGTGACTGAAAATTTCTGTGAATTCAATACAGCCACTGTTCTGCTCAATCCCTTCTTTCAGGATATTGATAGCCCTCATGCTGCTTTCATCATCAGATGCAATGATGCCAACCCAGGTCCAGTCAAAATGCTTCAGTAACTTTAATATTCCCTCACAGAGGTGCAGCTCATTGGGGACAGTTCGGTAGAAATAAGGAAACTTAACAGCATCACTCATTAAAAGATTCTCTGAGGCATGGCTGATCTGTTGATAAAAAAAACATCATCATTAGCTTTGTCATGGTGAGACTACATTTTATATCCCTTGATACATATTTTAAAATAATTATCCCTCTCCCTTCATTCTGACTACAGCTTTAGAACTTTTTGTCTTTTATGATATTAGAAACATCCTTTTATCATTCAGTGATTCAATAACATTGTTTCTTTCTCTGTCCAGTAAGCATTTCAGGCTATTTTACCTTTTCTGTAAGAGATATATGCAGATACATGACCAAAATTACTCCTACACTTCTATATTTCTTATGGCCTGATGCAGGTGAAGTATGACTTTTCTATAGGCTGCAGTTTTAGAGTGAGAGGAATGGATGAACTGGATTAATTACTAGAGAGTCTAGGTGACCTGGAGATGGACGAGGTATACTGGTGGAGGTATCAGCAACTGGTGATTAAAAGTATAAGTGCAAGTATTTTCAAAATGGCATGCATGTATACTTTATAAATTATCTGCCTCCATGTATAAAACATGGTTTTGGATATACTTGTTATATACTTTTTATGTACCTAGAATATAAAAATGTATAGTTATAAGATAGGCAGAGAAGTTTGAATTTTCTTTCAATGGAATTATTTGCATGTACTAAAACATATGCATATACTTTCAAATTAGAACTGTTTGGTACTTTAAAATTTTATAAATCCCATCATACTACTCATACATCTCTGGTGTTCACTTGTATGCATAAATGCTCAACCATGAATAGTTTTGAAAGGCTATCAGAGGAGTAATTCAGGCTTACATGTACTCCTGGTGGAATTCTGCACTACTGCAGAACACCAAATTTATGTAGAAATGTTTCCTGTGCAGAATTTCCATTTTCTGTGCAGAATTTGGAGCAGGCCATGGCATGCCATGAGCAGACCCCATCTTGCCAGCAGTGAAGATGGTGTAGGCCCTGGTGGCCATGAGAAGAGCCCATCCCACTCATGATGAAGATGGA
>NW_021820659.1:0-1569 GCF_901001135.1 Rhinatrema bivittatum
TCAGAACGCAGGGAATCAGATGGTCAAGCTCTTCCTTCCTGAACAATCTGAGCACCCTCGGATCATCCCCCTCGACTAGGGTGGACTCATCAACATCCCTGTCCACAGCTCCCATGAGGGGGTCCTGCGCAGGAGGATCGGGAGGATTCGCATCGGGTACTGACGACCGTTCTGCAATAGCCTGGTCCGCCCCTCCCCCTGGATGCATCCGACCCCCTCCAGGAATCGGGCCACTTTAGCCGGTGGGGGCTCCGAAGCCTGGAACTCTGCCTCAGCCTCCAGGAAGGCTTTGTGCATTAGAAGCACAAATTTAGAAGAAAAAGGAGTCTGGCTCTTTAAGGCTCCCCCCCGGGGGAGGGTCCGAATCAGGAGCGGGAGCTGGCAACGGCATGCGAGGCCTGACGGGGCTCAAAGTTGGCGGAGAAGGAAGGTCCCCTCCCCCCACTTCCAGCCCAGCTGAATCGCGTGGTGCCGGCAAGATGGCCGCCGTTCCTGCGCTGGACGCGGCCGAGGCAGCCCGAGATCTCCCTTTAGCAGCACGATCTGTGTCAGGAAAAGCTCCTGAGCCTCCCCCCCAATGAACCTTCACTCCTGGGGAGGCACTGAGTGCAGAGACTGTCGCGGGAGAGCCGGAGCACCGGCTCCCCACAAGCCGAACAAAGTGAGCCCCGCAGCATCCCTGTGTAATAATAATATATTAACCCCTTGTGTTATGTGCATGGCTTCCAGCAGAGGATCTGCTGTGTAATAACGTATTAACCCCTTGTGTTAGCACAAATGCGGCAAGAAAACTGCCCCTCCGGAGCCCTGGGAGAGCCGTGTACAGCGAAGACCTTGTGCTCTAGCAGCCTCGAGTGATCGCAGGTGGCACACTGGGTTATCAGGGGGTGCTTTTCAGCTTTTCTCTGACTCCATCTGCTGGAGGGGAGGCATAACCCAGCGGTCTGGACAGATCCTGGTACGTACAGGGAACCCAGCAGTCTGGACTGATCCAGGGACGTACAGGGAACTCCCGCTCACCACGTGAGGTGTCCTTCAGAAATCAGAGCAAGGCGCAGAGGTGAGCGAGACTGTCCTGGCAGTGATGGGAACCTGGGAGCTACTGGGACTGAATTCTCTCATTAAGAGGCATGGGATCAGCCTGGGAATAGGCAGAGCAGAATACAGGGAAGAGTTAGGATAACTCTGTCATGAAAAACCCTGCGGCCTGCACCTGCTGGATGGCACCATAGAGCAGCTACTCCTGAGGTGCTACCGATCAATATTAGATGACTGGACGTGGGTGTGCAGGACCACCCTGTACGCTACCTTACAAGCAGATATAAAGCATTTCTGCACTTTTCTTCCCCTGTCTCACACAGTGCTCCAGTGATTTCTCTGCACATTAATTTTTCCATCAGGGGGCCTGGCAGATACAGTTTACAGCTACTGACAGGAACATGACGGCAGAAAAAGCCAATTACAGCCACAGCAACTGCTGAGCTTTACAATGGCTACCAGACGCTTAGTTCTCTGCAGCAGCAGAAGCTGGCGTCCAGGAACAGGCAAGCAAGGGGCCCCCACTTACTG
>NW_021820660.1:0-182 GCF_901001135.1 Rhinatrema bivittatum
TCCCCCCTGTCCCTCCCCGTCCCCTTCCAGCAGCACCAGGAAAGCAGCACGTTTTACCTGCGCATGCCTCATTCTGCTGCCTTCAGTCTGGCATCTGAAGATGCAGAACCAGCGGGGTCCCGCGAGGAGACCGCAGGGGCCCCCACACACATTTCAGCGCCGGATTAGACATGGCAAAGGGG
>NW_021820660.1:282-1538 GCF_901001135.1 Rhinatrema bivittatum
TCGTTTCCTCTACTGCTGTAATGCCCAAGTTGCTTTGCATTCTTTGGTTCAATCTCAGGGAGATTGCCTTTGACACCTGCCTCATCCAGATGTTCTTCATCCATTCATTTTCGGCCATGAGATCTGCAGTGTTGGTGGCCATGGCCTTCGATCGCTGTATAGCTATCTGCAACCCCCTGCGGTACACCTCTATCTTAAGTAACAAAATCATAGCAGAGATAGGAGCGACTATAGTGGTTAGAGGTGTAGCTTTAGTAATGCCAATGCCATTGCTCATCCCAAGGTTAAAGTTCTACTCATCCAATGTGATTTCTCACTCCTATTGTGAGCACATGGCTGTAGTAAAGCTGGCCTACGCAGATATAAGAATTAATAACTTGTATGGTTTAGTTGTTGCCCTTTTAGTGTCTGCATTTGATCTGGTATGCATAGCTCTGTCCTATTTTCTCATTTTCAGGGCAGTCTTGAGGCTTCAGTCAAAGGAAGCCCATTATAAGGCCTTGAACACCTGTGCTGCCCACATCTGTGTCATCTTAATTGCTTACGTGCCATTTCTCTTCTCTAGTCTAACTCACAGGTTTGGGCATAATGTCCCTCTATATATTCATATCTTGCTGGCCGACTTCTACCTCCTTATCCCCCCTATGTTAAATCCCATTGTTTATGGAGTGAAAACAAAAGAGATTTGGGATGGAATCCTCAAAATAGTTCTCAAAAGGAAAGTCCATTTTGACAATTAAAACTTTATCTCATATCTCTGTGAAAAATGATAGCAGAAAACCTCCGGTTATCAAAAATACCATAACAGGTAAACACCTGAAAACAGCTGGACCAAGAGGCAGATCTTAAAGGACAGGTTTGAACTGAAGAATCCCCCTCCTCAGTGCTGGGCTAATACACGTGACTTGGGAATGTCAGGCCAAAAGATGAAAATAGATATTGGGTGACTTTCTTTCGAAAAGGTGCATGACAAATAAATAAATAAATATACTGTAATGCAGAACTCCTGGAGCCACGATGCCTTAGGAAACATCTCCCTGTGCACCAACAAAATCCTCCTCCCTGGGCCCATGCTCTGACTCTGCTGGACAGGGCCACACATCTCTTGCCTACTGCTCTAACCCCGCCATCCTGCCCCAGCGGCAGCCAGGCAGCACTGGGAAAGGCTGGAGGGAGGGGCAGGAGCAGGGAGCCCGCGCAGCAGCAGGGGATGGTGGAGAGGAACCTCCGGTCCCTGCTCCAGCCCCTCCCCTCCC
>NW_021820661.1:0-1489 GCF_901001135.1 Rhinatrema bivittatum
AGAGGCTATAAGCGGGCCAGGGGGCCTGGCTCTTCGACGTGCTCCTCAACCTCGCTGGCAAAGGGTCGCCAAGGGTCGGCGTCGACTGCAAAGGAATTCAGCTGCGGAGCGTGCAGAGGAGGCCCCAGCGTGACATATATATATATATTTTTTTTTTCTCTTTCCTCTTTCCCTTTCTGGAGTTTGTCTTCTTCTTTTGGAAAGCAAATGGATGGAATCGTTGTAGGGGTTATTTTGATCACCCCTTTACTAGCAGTCTTATTGCTCATTTGAGCACATTTTTCTGTTTGGATTTATATCGCAGGACTGTTCTTTAATTGTGTTGGCTGGGTACAGTTGAATTTTACTTCCGCAAGCCCAGATGTTGAGTAACTTGGGGAGGGGTTTCCACTTCCTCCATGGGTGGATGGCACAAGGCGGTTGTGCCTTGGTTTAATTACACTGGGGGTAGGGGGGGGGGGAAGAGGGAGGGGGGTTGGGTTGAGGGGATATCTCGCTTGTTTGCCAGTTGAGTGGGTATTTCTGCTGTAAATGGGGGACGATGCCATGGGGAATGGTCTTTTTTATGCTGTGGAGAACGTTTAAGTATGTTTATTGATGGTTAACTTTAAATTTTATCCCTTAATGTGAGGGGTCTTAATACTCCAAGAAAGAGAAAACTACTGTTTAAAGAATTGGACCGTCTGCAGATCGATGTCGCTATGTTGCAAGAGACACATTTGCGAAAGAGGTATCAAAGATTAATGTGCAATCCCAGGTATCCATATCAATAGTAGCCTCCAAATACGCTGGGGTGGGAATATTGATTCAAAAGGATTGTCACTTTGAGTTAAAGGAGCAATAACGAGGACCCTTCTGGGCGCTTTCTTATTTTAAAAATTCAAATAGGGGGCGAGATTTACACTCTAGTGTCGCTTTATGGCCCCACTTCGCAAAAGCTGGACTTCTACCAGGCACTGACCCGATTTTGCATTCCAAGGTGGAAGGTCACTTAATTTTAGGGGGCGATTTCAATTTAATTTTAAATCCCAGGTTAGACACATCAGTGGGTTCAAGTTCGGATCCCAAAAAGGCTAGGGATGCACTGAAAGCCCTGCTTAAAAGCTTGGGGTTGCGGGACATGTGGAGATCCCGTAATCCCACCTCCAGGAATTACACCTTCTTCTCCTCTCCGCATCTTAGCTATTCTAGAATTGACATGTTCCTGGGAAGTACGGGCCTGTTACCTAGAATCTCCCGGCTTGATATTGAGCCTATACTGTGGTCAGACCACGCTCCTATTTGGTTTACATTGCAGGTGTGTGACTACGACCAGGGTACTAAATTTTGGAGACTCAATGAATCCCTATTAGACGATGTGGAATTTACTTCCCAGGTAGATGCAGCCATCCGGGAATATTTGCAATTCAATGATAACGGAGAGGTTAATCCTGTGGTTGTTTGGGAATGCCTTAAGGTGGTAATTCGGGGCAAGTTTATTGCCAGGGGA
>NW_021820662.1:0-1487 GCF_901001135.1 Rhinatrema bivittatum
GTTATTTTCACAGATAGTTGTGGTGAGTCACGAGGCCGGGGCGATGGTGTTACATTTTTTGACGAGCTCCATTTCAGCTGTTTCACGCTGGCATTCTCCTTTGAAATTTCTCTGTAGGAGTATTTCTACCTTAAGGGGTTGGGGCTGCCAGTATGCAGGGATGGGCCATCACTCTGATGGTTTAAAAAAGAAAAAGCTATGGAGGAGATTTTTGAGTACAGGTCGATAAGAACTTGGAAGCAGGCAGTCTCAGGTGATTGCCACGTCTTAGGTTTGGGTAGGAGCAAAACGGAAAGGAAGTTTTCATAATGTTGGGACTTCAAAGGGACAGTCTTTGGCTAGGAAAAATATTTTTTCCATTAGAAAGTAAAGCCAATTGAAAGACCAAAGCAACAAATTCAAGAATCAGAAAGTCAGAAGTGGGATTTGAACCCACGACTCCTTCAGGAGTCCCAAACACAAATCACATATTTTTTTTCCATTAGAAAGTAAAGCCGATTGAAGAACAAAGCAACAAATTCAAGAATCAGAAAGTCAGAAGTGGGATTTGAACCCACGACTCCATCAGGAGTCCCAAACACAAATCACAGAGAAGAGCATTAGACCACTCAGCCATGGAGGCATCTGATAAGTAAACCTGACATCCATACTTATATATTGTTTTTTCATTTAATGTTGCCTGGCAGTTTTCACCTCTCTCTCTCGACAGACATGGCTCGTAACATTCTTGACCTTATTCAATCCTACCTATTCCATGGTGGAGAGGAGCCTGTCCTCAACAGACATTTTGCTTTGCTTCTGGCTGACAATCTGAACTCCTAAACATATAACTGTGGATGTCAAAGCGGTTCCGGTATTTCAAGAAATGTTTCAAATATTACGCATGAAATAATATAGCAAACCCTAGTAACCAAATGTGCAACCAACGTACCTTTCAGAGATTAGAGCAGAAAGAATCATGCTCTGCATCTCTGGCTTGCTCTCTCACCATCAGGTCGAGGTGTGATGTAACCAATCGGGACTTAAGTAGAAGAAAGCCTCTATCTTTACAGTACAGGACGATAAAATTGGCAGTGTTGATCTCATTGCCCTGCTGCTCAAGGGCCTATATGGCTGACAGGAGAGCAAAAGAAATAAAGTTTCTAGGACTGACATTTCAGAGACACTCTCCAATTGAGACTCACCCGCTTGCGACCTCTACTTCCCTCACAGTTGATCCAGGTTTCTCAGTTACTGTTGATTCGTTCTGTTAGCTCTCCTTATGTCTGCAACAGCAGAAGAGACCATGGAAGAGTCATGGCTGCCCACTGATATGCAGCTGTGCTCCGGGTTGAATACTCTTTTGAATGAGATGAATAACATATATATGGAACATAGAGAAGGCATTGGATTAGGCAGGAAGTGATGTCGACAGAGTGTTAATAGCCTTATAGAATAGCCTATTGACGACTGAAGTAAGTATGAAAAGACAGCATGAGCTGCTAACT
>NW_021820663.1:0-1486 GCF_901001135.1 Rhinatrema bivittatum
GTTATTTTCACAGATAGTTGTGGTGAGTCACGAGGCCGGGGCGATGGTGTTACATTTTTTGACGAGCTCCATTTCAGCTGTTTCACGCTGGCATTCTCCTTTGAAATTTCTCTGTAGGAGTATTTCTACCTTAAGGGGTTGGGGCTGCCAGTATGCAGGGATGGGCCATCACTCTGATGGTTTAAAAAATAAAAAGCTATGGAGGAGATTTTTGAGTACAGGTCGATAAGAACTTGGAAGCAGGCAGTCTCGGTGATTGCCACGTCTTAGGTTTGGGTAGGAGCAAACGGAAAGGAAGTTTTCATAATGTTGGGACTTCAAAGGGACAGTCTTTGGCTAGGAAAAATATTTTTTCCATTAGAAAGTAAAGCCAATTGAAAGACCAAAGCAACAAATTCAAGAATCAGAAAGTCAGAAGTGGGATTTGAACCCACGACTCCATCAGGAGTCCCAAACACAAATCACATATTTTTTTTTCCATTAGAAAGTAAAGCCGATTGAAGAACAAAGCAACAAATTCAAGAATCAGAAAGTCAGAAGTGGGATTTGAACCCACGACTCCATCAGGAGTCCCAAACACAAATCACAGAGAAGAGCATTAGACCACTCAGCCATGGAGGCATCTGATAAGTAAATCTGACATCCATACTTATATATTGTTTTTTCATTTAATGTTGCCTGGCAGTTTTCACCTCTCTCTCTCGACAGACATGGCTCGTAACATTCTTGACCTTATTCAATCCTACCTATTCCATGGTGGAGAGGAGCCTGTCCTCAACAGACATTTTGCTTTGCTTCTGGCTGACAATCTGAACTCCTAAACATATAACTGTGGATGTCAAAGCGGTTCCGGTATTTCAAGAAATGTTTCAAATATTACGCATGAAATAATATAGCAAACCCTAGTAACCAAATGTGCAACCAACGTACCTTTCAGAGATTAGAGCAGAAAGAATCATGCTCTGCATCTCTGGCTTGCTCTCTCACCATCAGGTCGAGGTGTGATGTAACCAATCGGGACTTAAGTAGAAGAAAGCCTCTATCTTTACAGCACAGGACGATAAAATTGGCAGTGTTGATCTCATTGCCCTGCTGCTCAAGGGCCTATATGGCTGACAGGATAGCAAAAGAAATAAAGTTTCTAGGACTGACATTTCAGAGACACTCTCCAATTGAGACTCACCCGCTTGCGACCTCTACTTCCCTCACAGTTGATCCAGGTTTCTCAGTTACTGTTGATTCGTTCTGTTAGCTCTCCTTATGTCTGCAACAGCAGAAGAGACCATGGAAGAGTCATGGCTGCTCACTGATATGCAGCTGTGCTCCGGGTTGAATACTCTTTTGAATGAGATGAATAACATATATATGGAACATAGAGAAGGCATTGGATTAGGCAGGAAGTGATGTCGACAGAGTGTTAATAGCCTTATAGAATAGCCTATTGACGACTGAAGTAAGTATGAAAAGACAGCATGAGCTGCTAACT